>NW_007415545.1:0-579 GCF_000475195.1 Diaphorina citri
ACCTAACCTAACCTAACCTAACCTAACCCAACCTAACCCAACCTAACCCAACCTAACCCAACCTAACCCAACCTAACCTAACCCAACCTAACCCAACCTAACCCAACCTAACCCAACCTAACCTTTTTTTTTGGGTTGGGTTGTCCCAGGAGGTGGAATCCTCTACAGCACCTCACCACAATTGAGGTAGGGATCTCTGTAAGATCCCGTCCCCATTTGAAGAGAGGATAGGACAACTGCTGGCGTAGCGACGTCAGCAGTTAGTGTGAGGATGGATACTTACACCACCCGAGCCAGGTGAAAGTGTGCCTCGATAAATCGCGACCCACGTTCCCCAGCCCGGCTGATGCAAGCCGACTCACTAAACCACCCCCTTCATACATTATACCCAAAAATACTGTCCTGGCACCCTGTATTAGAACAATTACTTCAGGACAGTACTTTTGTTCATCATACATACAATATTTCATCAACATACTTCATGACATTACTATACTTCAGACATTAGAACTTATTACACTATATTTTGTGCATTATTCTTATCACTAATATTTAACTTCAACATGAAATAAATGTATT
>NW_007415546.1:0-579 GCF_000475195.1 Diaphorina citri
AAATTCGAATTTCCCGCCAACTTTACACGCAAAAAGTCCGACGATGTCCTACGATGGCCCTGTTCATAACCACGGCCCCAAGGCCATTAGGTAGAAACACACTACCATCAAATCTGGCTGTTTGGCTGTCCTGAAGGAAATTACCTACAATATTATGGGAAAACTTTGAAGTAGACCTTTCTGACTACCCATGACTTCATGTGACATGACATGATGGTAGTGTTCCTTCCTTCACTCTCACTCTGATAATATCCAATGACCTGTGAATACTTCTCTCTTTCAGATACTGAATGGCCTACATACTCTCATCCTAAGCAAACAATTCAATAAACTCAGGAGAATAAAGTCAGTACTTAATTTAAATTAAAAAATAAACAATTATGAAAGTTACATCTTTACTTATAAAAAAAAATCTTTGGACAGAGGGGACATGCTCCTAAAGTTCAGACAGTTGCCCCTTTGGATAATCTGGGCCAATCTTTACAAAAAGGAACTGGTGTAAGCAAATATCTAAAGTTTTATCTTACACAAATCAGAACTTACATTCCTCAGGGCTGTTAAAGCCAGGACAGAGATGGA
>NW_007415547.1:0-579 GCF_000475195.1 Diaphorina citri
TGATTAGTGATCGTGTTTCTTTCTTTCTTTTCTCTCTTCTCACAATGGAAATGAAGTTTGTAATTTATGCTTGATTCACAAAATGGTGCAAAAAACGTGTCCATAGGCCCATTTTACAAAGGACTTCTTGAATTTCTAAATCCCAACATCGTACCGGTTGTCAATTTTGTCAAGAGTAATAAAAGATGGGCAGTTTTGAAGAGAAATCCCTGACCCGGTTTCTCAAATATTTTCAATATAAAATAGGGGAAAACCATCCATCTCTCGATAAGCTAAGAGCCATATTCTCTGCACTTCGTCAGTACAAAAATCTACATTTTAGCCTCTCGACAGAAGTGCAATGTGTAATATCGCCATCAGCTTTCAAACGGTGACCAGAGGATGCGGGAAGAACAAGGAGAGGGGGGGATGTTAAAGTGACCACTTTCGAGGAGTGAAAAGGGACACAACAGAGAGAGAGAGAGATATAAAAAATGTAAAAACACAGAGAGATCGAGATATAGCAACCCTTTCACGTACCTTGGCCTTCTGGAGTAGCTTCAGTTCTTCCTTCTTGAAGCTGCGCTGATAGGACGTTAT
>NW_007415548.1:0-579 GCF_000475195.1 Diaphorina citri
CAGGCCAGTATTTCGTAAACTCTGGATTAACTGAAAACTCTCTGTGGTAAGATGGGTCATTGAAGGTGTTATTGCTGTTTTTGGGGGCTTCGGTGGCTTATAAAAAGCATTTTTCTCATAATATTTCATCCATCTTCTTGTTCACAGGTCAGAGAACGACTGAGGGTAGCACTAGAACGAAATAACACCTTAGAAGAAGAGCTAAGCAATCTAAAGGAGGAGGTACGTATCTTTATTTTTTTTACTACACATTAATTTCCCAATGTAAACGCTAGGTCGCGGGTTCGATATCCACCCGGGGCGTATTTTATCCTAAACTTATATCCGTTCTCGGAAAGGCTGGCTTTCTTCTATCCTGTCTTCTTTCTCTCTTCGCTTTCGGGATGATAAGACCTGGGCAGCTACAGTTCCCTCTATCAAACCCCTTTAACAAAATAACAATTTCCCAGATTACTCCCTCTATGCTCTCTGACTTACCCCCTACTCCCACCACCATAAAATACACAATTCCAATTGTGCAAGGTGCGATGTAGTTTTGTAAAAAAAAAAAAAAAAAAAAAAAAAATTTCATTTTATGGT
>NW_007415549.1:0-579 GCF_000475195.1 Diaphorina citri
ACGACTCTCACTCTCATGTCCTCATTGATTCTCACGCTATCTTTGTGACAATAATGCCTACAGGGCGCGCTAGGTTGCTGTACCAAGGTTCCGTCATACTTGTCCTGAGATCTGTCTAAGGCCAGCCACTCATTATTATCAGGAAGACCTGATCAGGTGTCAGGTATACCTGATAGAGTCAGTTCTACCTGATAGTATGTGTCCTTGTCAGATATCAGGTAGACCTGACATTTGGACCTTTCCGTACCTGTCAGGTCTACCTGATAGTGAATGGCTGGCCAAAGTTTCAGGCTCCGTCTCCATGTCAACCTTCTGTTATGGTGCGATATCACGTTGATTACATCAGTTCCCAATAGACCACCAAGCGCGAGTTGCTGACTTTTCCCGGCCCCACTCAGGCTGAATGAGGTTAATGTGAGGGGTAGTTGTCGCCGAATAGCGTTTAACAGAAAAAAAAGATTAGTAGAATTTACTATACAGTCGGTGATGATTTTTTTTCTTTTTTTTTATGTATTCTGTCAAGGTTCATGACTTCTTCATGATGAAAAGACTTTTTGTCTGAACTAGTGGTTGACATTT
>NW_007415550.1:0-579 GCF_000475195.1 Diaphorina citri
TTTCGATGTATAATGGATGTATCCGTCAATAAATGTTAAATAAAAAAAAAATAATACTATAAATCGTTTTTGCGTCAGACTGCACAATTCCTAATGGTTCAGAGTTAGAGATCAACAGTTCTCAGAAGAAGGTCTTTACTTACTGAGAAAAAGGGCCTTTACGGGCCCCCCCTTAGGCTCGATCTATGTTTATAGCCTAACCTAGGCTACCTGCATATTAAAAATGCAGTCAGTTATTCCTGGCATTTCATTTTCTTCCCACTTTCGAAACATGTAATATTTTATTACTATTTCGATGTTGATTTTATTAATCTTTCAATATAATATTTTTATTAATATTTCGATATTAATATTTTTAATGGGAGCAATAAAAATATTAGAAAACTGCCTGATGGATTCGTTGATTGCAATTTGAATCTTGAAATCAAATACCAAAGAGCTACCAAATGAACCAAATCCTAGATAACTGCGTGATCTGAGACACGAACTAAAAATCGATAGCCCATGCATAATTTTAGGTATAAATATTTTATAGGTATATATGTTTTTTTTTTTTTTTTACATTGAGGCAGGATTTGT
>NW_007415551.1:0-579 GCF_000475195.1 Diaphorina citri
ACGAGGAAAACGAGGACTGGTCCGCTGAAAATAGAAGAAAATTCATTTTTTATGTCGGTTAAAATAATGATAATCCAACAAAAATAAATAAAAGAAACAACAACATAAAAGAAACTTTCTACATTAAGCACCCCAACCCCTACATTGAACTCTACTTGCACCTAAATTAGTTGTACTAACCAAGAAAGTTAAGTCTTAATGTTGATTCTACACATACCTATGTATTTTTATAATTTTGCTAATTTTCTACACTAGGAAAGTTGGTGAAATCCCCCCTCTTAATACATTAACTGCATTCGAGTTCTTTTCTCGCAGATCGCCCAGTTATGTGTATACGTGAGGAGTCTGAGGAGCATAAACTTTTTTGTTCTTTTGGTGGATTTTCAATATTTTATTTTTTGGTTCAGTACGTGAGGAGCATAAACTTTCTTGTTCTTTCGGTGGATTTTTAATATTTTATTTTTGGTTCAGTAAAGAACTTGGACCTATATCGTTCATTTCTGATTTTCAGAGTCAGCTCCCATGGCGTAGTGGTCACTGCACTCGCCTTGCACGCGGGAGACCCGGGTTCGATTCCCG
>NW_007415552.1:0-579 GCF_000475195.1 Diaphorina citri
ACTTACCAAAACTTACCCAATGATGTTATTATGGTATTTTTCACTCGGAAATGGTCGGAACTTACCAAAACTTACCCAGTGATGTTATTATGGTATTTTTCACTCGGAAATGGTCGGAACTTACTAAAAATTACCCAATGATGTTACTATGGCATTTTTCACACGGAAATTATTGGAACTTACCAAATCTTACGCAATAATGGTACATACTATGGTATTTTTAACTCGGGAATGACCCGAACTTACTAAAACTTACATAATGATGTTATTATGGTATTTTTTCACTCGGAAACGACCCGAACTTACTAAAACTTACCCAAATATATTACTATGGTGTTTTTCACTCAGAAATAACCCAAACTCACCAAACCTTACCAAATGATGTTACTATGCCTATTGCCTTTGTACTTTGTTGCGCTACGCTCATACGTCATATTATGCTAAGCAATGATGTTATTATGGTATTTTTCACTCGGAAATGATCGGAACTTACCAAAACTAACCCAATGATGTTATTATGGTATTTTTCACTCGGAAATGGTCGGAACTTACCAAAACTTACCCAATGATGTTATTATG
>NW_007415553.1:0-579 GCF_000475195.1 Diaphorina citri
TGTAATAATAAAAGATTTTTTTTATATTTTTGTACAAATTTTAATTTTGAAATTTAAATCGAGTATTCATTTTCTATGTAGGTACCTAGGTATCTTTTAACTAACATGTAGATTAAATTTTATTAGAGAAGGACCTATAGAAGATGAAAATGAAGTTTTCAGTAAAACAAATTCAAACTCTTTTTCTGCAAGAGGTTTTATAAAAACGAAGGTCTTATCATCCCGCCATCAAAGCTACTCACCTGTCTCTAGAGAAAGCCTGAAAGCCAACCGTTCCGAGGCCAAACCTCCTCTGCTTAGGATAAAATCCTGCCCGGGCGGGAATTGAACCCTCGACCTAGCTCTAATAAGACAAACGCGGTACCCTCCAAACTAACTAGGCTGGCTATGGATATAGAAAGACGATACACTGACCTTATCGAAGGCTTTCAAAATCAATTAGGACTTCTTCTCGTGAGTAGACTAGACCAGCCTAGTTAGCTCGTCTACCTTGTAAGCGCTAGGCCACGGGTTCGATTCCCACCCGGGGAGGATATTATCCTAAACGGATAATGTTCGTTCTCGGAACGCCAGCCTTCT
>NW_007415554.1:0-579 GCF_000475195.1 Diaphorina citri
AATCTAGACTGCAGTTTTTTTTGTGAATATACCCTGTATAGTCACTTTTAGCATTGTTAAAGAAGCAGTAGTAGCTATTCACTATTCAAAATTGGGTCACAGTTAGTTAGAGAGAGGAAAGTTTAGATTCTCCTACTTCCCTTCTCTGTCTGTCTGTTTGGTCTTTTTTCTCTCGCCCTCCTCTCTTCTCCTTTCCAGTTCCGCCTTTTGTCTGTCTCTCTTTCTCTCTACCTTATTTCGTCTGTCTATCTCTCCCACTCTCTCTTCTCCATTCCCGTTTTCCGCCTTTTGTCTGTCTCTCTCTGCTCCCTTCTACCTCTGTCTACCTTTTTATCTCTCTCTTTCTCAACTTGTCATCCAGGGTTGTACAGAAGTTATCTACACTCACATGCAAAAAAGGGGACTTTTTTCTTTTTGCACTTTGCACTTTTTTCAAAAGCAAGTATGTGGGTATATATGTTGAGCCAACTCTTTCTCAAATCGTCAGAAACTCGAAGAGATAACACGAGCTCCCAATTGATAACTTCTGGCACCATAGGATGTTCGAAAAATTTCAAAATATGCACCTTAAAAACGCAG
>NW_007415555.1:0-579 GCF_000475195.1 Diaphorina citri
TCAACTATCGATAGCGTTCGATAGTCAAAACTATCGATAGTTATCGATAGTGCTATCGATAGTTCTCCTCCTCTACCACAGAGGTAGGTAATGTGATTTCAATATTCATTAGCTTTCAGGGTTAAATGGATTCACATCATCAGGTCAAATCACTCACAAGGATTCATGTTCTCTCACTACGTATGTTGTCCCCAATAACTTGCTCATTTCAATTAATGTTGAAACACAAGTCTAAAAAGTCTAAATGAAATAATTGTTATTAATTTTAGATCCTTTAATATTAAATTATACTATAATTACCTCTGATGTGTATGAAGAGGGTACATACATCATATGCTTCACTATGTTCAATTGGTCTATGCCAGAAGGACATCATTGACTGTCTCTCTGTCATTAATTCTGAGGATAAAGAGGAAAACAAACTTGTTAGAACACAGTAACCAACCAAGGGTGATTTTTAGGCCTGACACAAAAAGAGCTCAAAATTGCATCATCATTTAAGTGGTCTAGTGCAGGGACACACACTTAAAGTGGACTCAATTTGGACACTGCCAAAAAAAAAAAAAAAAAAAAAAAAAG
>NW_007415556.1:0-579 GCF_000475195.1 Diaphorina citri
TGCCATATGCCGATTCAAAGCCAGAAATTTCTTTAAAAAAGTCCCCGATTTGACTGCTTGTAATAGAAAGAAGAAAAAAGGGATTTTAATTGTGTTAAGCATCAAAGCTTGTCACAAATGTCGTTCCCCGCTAAATACACTGCGCTAAATTTCATGACTTGACTTGGACTCGAACCACCAACCTCCAGATCCGTAGTCCACCTTGCTAACTACTACACCACTGAGGTTGGTGTAAATAATGGAGATGTCGATACTGTGATTAATCAATCATTGACCACTCCACTTGCCTGAGAGCATTGCCAATGCATGAAGACATGCAAGCATTTCAAAGGTTCTCTATCCTACAACGCCCAATGAAAATAGTTTTGAAACCCGAACAAGTCTAGAAAATGACGAGATTGAGATATCTCAAACTGGATTCAGCACCTGACAAGGAAAAATGACCCTGCGTCAGGTTCACACAAGGAACAGTATGTAAATACTGGCAACTATTTGAAAAGCATGATTATAAATGGAATAGGAAGAATTTTTCATAAATGTTGGAAGAATTTTCATACATGATTTGCTAGAAAAGGCCTT
>NW_007415557.1:0-579 GCF_000475195.1 Diaphorina citri
CCGCATCCGCAGGTTGCATCCTCTTTGTACCCCCATAGCTTTTTGTTATATCAAATCGAATCTCAAATTCTTTGTGGTAAAGCAGAGCTTTTTCACAACTTTAGTGGATATCACAACATTACTAAGTGCCTCCTTTGCAATCAATTTCCATATTTCAATAATCTTTTTACACTGGTAATGCTGCAACTGGTCGCTACTCGATTAAAGTAGCTACTCAATTGTCCTCACGAGGCTGAGTGCACCCCGAAATCCGAGCACAAAGCCGAAAAAAAAAATCTCGGCCCCGCCGAGAATCGCACCCGGGCCTCCTGCGTGCAAGCCTAGTGTGATACCCACTCGGCCACGGAGGTTGCTGCTTTTTGTTATATTTGCAGCAGAAGGCTCCGGAACGAAAGCGATTTAGGGCCTTCACTCCAATAATTAACTCACGGAGAACTCAATGGAGGAGTTGCAATTGGGAAAATATTATTGATAAAGGTCGAGTCCTACGTAAAAAATTGCGAAAAATCCAAATTTGAGGTCAAAACTCCGAAAAAGTAACTTTAAAAGGTCGAAAATTTAATTTTTAATTGCCGTTCT
>NW_007415558.1:0-579 GCF_000475195.1 Diaphorina citri
AACCTCTAAGCATGCTCGGAACAATATCCGAGATTGAACCAAAGGCAATGAATATTGAGATACATAATACATATATTGCACCTTTTAGTTTGACTCCCCCTAGCGTCTGTTGTACCTACTACATACATATATATGTAGCTCATCAGTCATCAGTAATCTTTGGGAAACTTTTAGTTTGACTCCCCCTAGCGTCTGTTGTACCTACTACATACATATGTATGTAGCTCATCAGTCATCAGTAATCTTTGGGAAATCAGGACCAGAGTGAGATGAAATATTGCGACTTGGTTATCAATGAGGGCCGAAGTGAAAGAGAGAGAAACTATAATGGAAAGATACAGGATGAATTTAAAATGACACATTCAAATGTTTTGTCCGCTTCAAATAAAAATCTGGTGTGAACATCACACGACTTTCCTTATCCTATTGAATGATGCTTATTTGAGTGTTCTTTTACCCTAACTTTTACAATATCTCTAACCGTTTTGTTGCTATAGCTGAAAACTAGTGATGGGTCGTGGGTAAATACCCACTGGGTGGGTAAATAAAAATTGGGTATTTACCCGGGTATTTATCCAC
>NW_007415559.1:0-579 GCF_000475195.1 Diaphorina citri
ACATAAATGGACAAGTCACTCGATGATCAACATAAAATACATAAATGGACAAGTCAGTCGATGATCAACATAAATGGACAAGTCAGTCGATGATCAACATAAATGGACAAGTCACTCGATGATCAACATAAAATACATAAATGGACAAGTCAGTCGATGATCAACATAAATGGATAAGTCAGTCGATGATCGACACAGACTGGATGAAATTATTGAAATCTCATATAAAGAAAGGATTTTGGAGGAATTAAAAAAGGTGAGTAATGTAAAGCGTTTTTGAAAGCGATGTTTTATTTATTTATTTATTTTTATTGTTACAGAACGCGTCTAGAGAGAGTATCTAGCTATTAGTCGGTGGCCTAACGTCAAAAAAGCTGCATTTCGTCAGGAAAGCACCAAATTTGGCATGGACCTTTATTTGGACAATATAAAGACACAGACTGGATGAAATTATTGAAATCTCATATAAAGAAAGGATTTTGGAGGAATTAAAAAAGGTGAGTAGTATGTATTATGTATGAACTATAAACGTGAAGCCTCTAGAAGTAAAATCAAAAATGATACTGGTAGCGCAACCTG
>NW_007415560.1:0-579 GCF_000475195.1 Diaphorina citri
ACTCTATTCTGTCAGACCCTGGAGTAGAAAAATCGAGTACAAGAGAATATTTTCTTCATTTTATTCGCCTCGACGTTTTATTCACCAAAAAAAGAATGGAAAAGAGAAGGAGGAGGAGGAGGAGAAAGAGAAGAAGGGGACAAAGACGAAAAAAAAACGTAGGAAAAAGATGATGATGAAGAAGAAGAGAATGAAGACAAAGAAGAAAAAGAAAAAAGAGAAGACGAGGAAGAAAAAGAAGACGAAGAAGACGAAGAAGAACAAGAAGAAGAAGAACAAGAACAAGAACAAGAAGAAGAAGAAGAAGACGAGGAAGAAGAAGAAGAAGAAGAAGAAGAAGAAGAAGAAGAAGAAGAAGAAGAAGAATAAGAAGACGTCGAAAAAAAAAAACTTTTCTTTTTCTTTTCACAAAATTCTGTGTTCTCTTTCTTCTGGAAAATTTTCCTTGCAAGCTCTTTTTCTTTCCCTCATTACATTTTTCCAAAAGTTCTGTGTTTCGCGCACATAACGAAAGGAAGAACAAAGAGGAAGGGAGGGAGGGAGGGAGGGAGGGAGGGAGAGAGAGAGAGAGAGAGAGAG
>NW_007415561.1:0-579 GCF_000475195.1 Diaphorina citri
TGTTATTTTATTTTATCCTAGGAAGTTATTTTCAGCCAGTTGACTCTCCTGTTATGTCGATTCTGTGGATTAGGTATTATCTAATTCTATGAAGGACTTTTCAAGTTCTCACTCTGGAGTTTGCATTTTTCATTGCACGCTGATAAATTATTATGTCCTTACATACCTACCTAAATATTAAAATTTACTCAAAGTCGGATTTAGTAGATATCTTATATCGATCTTTAAAAAGAAGAAGGAACCTGATACAAAGGTACATATATGATATGTAATTATCTCTCATTTTGAATTTAGATTACGGTACTTACTTTGGACAATCCAAAAAGAAATTTAATGTAACGAACTTTCGCTTTGCTTACCCAGCATTTCATAAAAGTGGTTGGGTGGAAGAGCACCTTTAGGAGAATCCTGCCACTTTTCAAAAGCAGGAGAAAGTGTATTGCTCGTCATCAGTGCCCTGCCCAGCTCTAACAGAGCTGTCAAAACTAACTCGTATTTTTGTCAGCAAGTACTACATAACTACATATACATTTATACCTAACCTAGTTGGAAAAAAAAAAAAAAAAAAAAAAAAAAAAA
>NW_007415562.1:0-579 GCF_000475195.1 Diaphorina citri
AAGAGGGAGAAAGAAAAAGGCTGGTGAAAAAAAGGATTTTTGTAAAGACTTCCAGCTTTCAGGTGTAAGAGAGGAAAAGAAAATGTTTAGGGTAAATTGTACAGGAAAACAAGGAGGGTGGAAAAAGGATGCTAGAAGTTATAATGTACCGAGGCTTGGCATCAAAATGTGGAATACTTTCTTTAGAGAAAATGCAAATCCTTTGTAGGTGTACATTGTACAAGTGTGCAGTTTCGATTTTAGATTTGTTTTCGAGTCAAACATGTCTTTCATCTGCTCTGGAGTCTGGATTTAAGAAGTGAAGTCACCAAAGTTCAGCGAACTCGAGTTCAAACTGTCACACGGGATGTGTTTTCTGTTATTGTTGAAAATTTTATTGGCAAAACACCCACCCAGCTGTCTGTTTTTTGTTATGAATGTTATGATTTTTATTTGTTTACGTGGAGAAGAGTTTTTCAATGCAATAATAAATACCTGTCCAACTCCCTACAATGGCATGTATAATTAAACCTCAAATTCGCCAAACAATTACGTTTCTGGAGCACACAATAATAAATGTGTACCTATGTAGGTGAACAT
>NW_007415563.1:0-579 GCF_000475195.1 Diaphorina citri
GTTGTTACGCCGTTTGATAAATGATGTTCCAACAATTCAGCTTCGTGTCCCTCCCCCTCCCGTGAAATGTTTCCCGTTACTTTCTCCTCCTTCTCCTCCTCCCTCTTCATTTCTCATCTCTCCCATTCTTCCCATCCTATCTCCCATGGAGTCTTCTTCTTCCTCCAATTCTTTCATCTCCCGCATTGTTTAGTTTCAACTATACGAGTAATAGCATCACCACTACTCAACGGGGTATTCTTTTGTAATTAATTGTTTTTCGTGTAGTTACCGGGTGGTCGCGGTGGATGTACTGCTTTCTCCCAACTCGGAGGACTTTGGTTCGGGGTTGAGGGGTTCAAAAGACCTTACAGATCCTATATACTTCCTAAGGTTTTCATAGGTTTGGCTTTACAGACGACCACGTCACCACGCTCCAATGTGAGACGGGTCTTACAAATGGTACGTGATGAGCTTTCAAGTAGTCCAGGGAACCGATCGCAAGATCTTCTCCAAATTTATGAAGGAGTTCAAGGAGTTTTCCAGATATCCAGAACGAGGAAGAACTTTGTACAAAATCTGAACAATGTTTTCGCCGCA
>NW_007415564.1:0-579 GCF_000475195.1 Diaphorina citri
TAGTAAATTTTCTGCATTTTACGCCGACCCTATTTAAATAGGAAAAGGGTAGGAAGAAGAAGGAGTAAATTTTCTGTATTCTTCTAGAATGGGACTAAATGTGTAGCCACAACGGCAACTATGGACCATTGACCCTCGCCACGATATCGACCATGGCAGAAAAAATGGCTCAATTTCTTGATTTTTAACGGGGGTCGGTACTATGGTCGGAGCTATGTTCAGTGCTCCGTTGAGGACGCTTCTATTCATTAGCATGGTTTGTATATTTTCTCTTGGGTCTGTACTAGGCTATGGTCGGTGCGGTGGTTGGTTCTCCGTTAAGGACTACTAAGAATAAAGGGTCCCTTTTGTTCCAGACTTCCAGCTGTAGATCCAATAAAGTGGTTATATATCATTATTGCTTTGGTCAATTTTCCAAAATTGAGTATTGTGGACAAAAATTTCATAACGCGGCTGGGAATTCAACATTTGCTTTCGAGACATTTCCCCCGTAGGAAAAGACCCCTATGTACCGCATGACCTTACCATTATTGTAGACACATCTTTAGTAGATACTTTTTTTGGTACCTTCCTATTTGT
>NW_007415565.1:0-348 GCF_000475195.1 Diaphorina citri
GCGGATTTCGTGATTATGTTCGCGGATTTGGCAATTTCGTTCGCGGATTTGGCGATTATGTTCGCGGATTTCGCGATTATGTTCGCTGATTTTGCGATTTTGTTCGCGGATTTCGCGATTTTGTTCGCGGATTTTGCGACTATGCTCGCGGATTTGGCGATTATGTTCGCGGATTTGGCTATTATGTTCGCGGGTTTCGCGATTATGTTCGCGGATTTCGCGATTATGTTCGCGGATTTCGCGATTATGTTCGCGGATTTTGTGATTATGTTCGCGGATTTGGCAATTTTGTTCGCGGATTTGGCGATTATGTTCGCGGATTTCGCGATTATGTTCCCGGATTTGGCG
>NW_007415567.1:0-579 GCF_000475195.1 Diaphorina citri
AGAGGTTCACAATTTTGTGGGTATCAAGATCGGCTTTCGATTTAAATGAAATTGGATCTATTTTATAGACAATCTTATGAATTACAAATGGCCTTTCTCTGATTAATTACTAACAACTGCACTATCTCGGCCGGAATTGAACCCGCAACCTAGCTCTCAGAAAGTAGACGCGCTACCCTACCCTCAAAGCAAACTAGGCTGGCAGATCTTGACTTTAATTTCATTTTGTATTTCTTTTTACACTGGTGATGTCGCCACTGGTAGCTAACACAATCTACCAACTTTATAAGATTGGCCTAATAGCTAAGCCCTTATCTTCATCGGGTTCCCACCCGATCTTCGCCACTACAAAGGGTCCCAAATCACGTGACCCCACACATCCGTAGATCTCTCTAACTAAAAAGAAAAAAAAAAAAAAATCGAATAATAATAAAATAATGTTTTAAATAATAATAGCTATAATAACAAACAACAAAATCACCCTTTACGCATGCGCCCGTAAAAATTCACGCTCGCTGTCGACTTGTCGAAATAGCACGCGAAAAACGAAGAGCGCTGAGGAGTAGGAACTCAAAAATA
>NW_007415568.1:0-579 GCF_000475195.1 Diaphorina citri
AAGTGACATTTCGAAAATGGTATTAGGTGCTAAACATTTTATAGTTAGGTGTACCTATACGGTTCATAACACATACATAATCTATACGAGTATACCTGTACCTATATCATTGCATTTACTAAGCTCTGTTCACACATAGTCGACGGCTGTCGGTCAATGTCGACTGAAACCGTCCACACTACCTCGACAACATAGATTCACCTCGTCAATCGACGCCCGTCGACTAAGTGTAGATACAGCTTTAGATAAAGCAGAAGAATGTGGAAGGAACGACATACTTAGTGTAGTAAAGATTGATGCACCACATAGGAAACAAAATCCATAAGGCCCTTGCTTGGAGACTGAATACTTCCATTGACTTCACAAACTTCTGTACCTACCTAGTGCAATCTGAAAGACGTTCATAAAAACCTTCATAAAAAGTTTAAAGCGCATAAAATTTCCCAGCCATTGGCTCACCTTAGTATAAACTCATAAAATAATTATGTACCTAAGTCATCATAATTATAATAAAATTATTGTTAATAATAATTATGTTAATAATACTATGAAGTTTTCACATTATAATTGCACATAACT
>NW_007415569.1:0-598 GCF_000475195.1 Diaphorina citri
TGTATACTGAGGCTTGTAATTGAGTTGTAACAGTTTCATTTGTGCCGTGTGCTTGAGAGTCGAGAGTCTGTGTAACACCCTCTCGCTCTCGGGTTTTGTACAGTTGTTGTTCGGTTTTTGTACTATTGTAGTTTTGTTCTCATGACTAGGGTTTTGTTGAAGAGGCTTTCGGTTCACTGATGGTGAAGTGATAGTTAAACGTTTTCCACTTGAAAATGTGACTAACAAGTTGTTTTGTACGTTAATGAAAACTACTGGTTTGAAATACAACCCATTAACACTGAAAGGCTACTCCTGATACTTATCCGTGTCCAAATGAATTCAGCATGTGAACCTCCAGAATTCTGCGACTGCTATAGGGCTTAGGACCACATAGGTGTACATTTTGACTGTGGGAAAAATCCCTTTGATGATCTTCAATACATAGTTATTTTTTAATATTTTTAGTGGAGATGTCAATATTCCTACTTTTCTACATATTTTCAACAATGCCTTTTAGTGGAAATGACTGAGTTCCCATACATTTCTTCATGTTTTCAATAGATATTAGTGGAGATGACAATTTACCTCACTTCAAATGTTCAATATTAGTGGAGAT
>NW_007415570.1:0-579 GCF_000475195.1 Diaphorina citri
AAAATGACAGTTGATTTTAAATATATAAAAAGTTCTTCCTTAATTCTAGAGTGGTTTAACGAGTAGGTGTAGTTTATATATACAAGAAGAGGAGGTATCCTACATGAAAATGTAAAAACAAAATAACAAACTACCTACATGTAGGATGTAGCTAATATTTTACTCATACATCTTCGTAAAATAGTATTGTTATATTTATCTAGGTATGATCAATTCGGGGGGACACTAAGACTTCTTCTTCTTCTTCGCCTTTTCCCATGTTCAGATGGGTCGGCGTTTGTCCTCGGCCTCTCAATCAGCTTTAGAGTGATCGCTTTGAGGCCAACTGGTTTTGGCTAAAACAAAATTTTCCGAGTGGGATGCCCTTTGCACTCAATTTTCGCTATTGATATAGCGTGAGGGAAATTAGGACTAGTCTACTCCCTGTTTATAGTCCCCTAGCTAGACGCTGATCTATTCTCTGTTTATAGTCCCTCAGCCAGACTAAGAGGACAAGAAAATAAAAATCAAAACAGAGTTACAGAAAAGAAAACAGTAGACTAATTTAATTTACAAGTGCAAAACTAAACGAAAACTATA
>NW_007415571.1:0-579 GCF_000475195.1 Diaphorina citri
TGAAATTCTCGACACATGCCCAAAGGTAAACTTCTTTGGGTAATTATTCAGAAGGCACGACAATGAAATACAAAGCTCTTTTTTGCGCTCAACCTAACCCTATACATAATGACAATGGTCACTGATCATTTGTGACAGCTTCTTTTTTGTAGCAATTTTCCATTGAAGTGACTTCTGAACAAGCACTCTTTTTCGTCCTTTCCTCCTGAAGAACAAAGCTCCTTTTTGCGTTTAACCTAATCCATAATGACACTGGTCACTGATCATTTGTGACAGCTTCTTTTTTGTAGCAATTTTCCATTGAAGTGACTTCTGAACAAGAACTCTTTTTCGTCCTTTCCTCCTGAAGTGGAGTTGGCATAGTCAAAATGAGATTTTTTTTCTTACTTATCAATGGAGAATGAGTGAGTAGAATTGATTCAACTTATTGTTTCATTACAAATTTTCACAAGTAAATGATGTCTTCAAATTAAATTGATCCCACGGGCAAGGTAAACCTACACCCTTGACAAATGGAATGTGCCTGAAGGCATGTGTGTATTCTTTGTTTCGGGTGTTTGGCCCTTTAGTTCTCTCTTT
>NW_007415572.1:0-579 GCF_000475195.1 Diaphorina citri
AGTAGCCCCTTCAAGGTTGCATACTTTTTTTACTGACCAAAAATTCTTTTTCCATTTTTTAGGCTTTGAAAATTTCCCAATACATTTCTATAAAACAAAAAATTACAGCGCCACAGGCGAAATTTTTTCGAGAAAATATGAGTTGCCTCTTCAAGGTTGCATACTTTTTTATGGACCGAAATTTTTTTTTTTTTGGCTTTGAAAAATTCCCTGACTTTTTTGGACTTTTGTCAATTTTTTGAGAAATTCCCTGACTATTTCAGTCCCCGTGAGATTCCCTGACAATTCCCGGTTTTCCAGTCTGGTAGACACCCTGGAAAATTAAAAAAAAAAAAAAACGGAAAATATGTCGAAACTTGAGTAAAGAACAGAAGAAAAAAAACAAGGCCTAAATAAATAATTTTTGCTCAAACCTAATCTTACAAAAGATCTTCCTTGTAATGCCTTAATCTTGGCAAATTCTACCAGGACAGAAGTAATTAAATTTCTCTGATTTTGTGCAATTCAGCAACAAAATGTTCGACACAAAAAGGGCTTTTCCTATTTTTTTTTTTTTTTTTTTTTTTTTTTTTTTTTTTG
>NW_007415573.1:0-579 GCF_000475195.1 Diaphorina citri
TTTTTTTGTTTTTTGCCTTTCTCTTTGTCTTTTTCTCTTCCTCTCTCTCTCTCTCTTTGCGAAAGGGATGACAAAATTCTTTGCGCTTTTTGGTGAAAGAGAGAAAAGCACGCGGGGTGAGAGAAAGAGAAAATAAACATGATTTTCTCTCTCTCTCTCCTCTTTGGCATATTTATTCTTCCTGTAAAATACCGAAAAACTCTGTAATAGAGTATAGACAAAATAAAAATAACAATAAAGAAAGAAGAAGAAGGAAGAGGTCGGAAATATGCATGGCATTTGAACATTTTAGGATGGCATTTACTTTCCCTCGTCGCGTCGTCCTATTTCTCTCTCTCTCTCTCTCTCTCTCTGACGGTTTTTTTATTTATTTATTCAAGTAATAATATTTTCTTGCCTACCTTTAAATAAACATTATTTCTTTACTGATTTTTCCCTCAAGATGTATTTGATTCCTTACTAGTTGGGTAGGTACATAAAAGGATTTTTTTATAGGTTCTGTGGTTAGGAGCCTCAACGCTAAATCCTGATTACCCCGGCAAGTAAGTACCGAAAGGAAACTATTACTGTATTATGTAT
>NW_007415574.1:0-579 GCF_000475195.1 Diaphorina citri
AAGTAATAAATAATTGTGGTTAAATTGTGGTTAAATTGTAAAGGAGTTCTTATGTAGGTACATACATATATTTGCAATTAACATGCGAGTGTACAATTTTCTTGTCGATCGGGCTTCAAACCCAGGACCTTCTGCATGTCAAGCGCTACCACTGGGCTAACCATTTCCTTTTGTCTTTGACAAGCGTTCAATTGATGCGGAACCTAAAAAAAAGAACCTAACAAGCTATTTCAAAAGATTGAAAAATCACCTTTGCAAGGGCTATTTCAGCCCCAAAATATTCAGGGTGGGTGTGACAGTTATACAATCGGAGGTGACACCTAAAAGAAGAAGGTCCCATTATAATAATAATTGCCTGGGGACGATATATAGGGTGTGTAAGAAAATAGTGGGCGGTTCTCTAAATAGCATTTTATAAATATTTTTTACTGTGGTCAAATTCTCAATGTAAGAGGTTTGATAGAGGGAAATGTAACAATGGAGGTCTTATCATTCCGAAACAGGAGAGAGGAAGACAGGATTTTTCAAGAGGTTTGATCCAGGGAACTGAAACTTCTAAGCATCTGAGGTCTTATCTTC
>NW_007415575.1:0-579 GCF_000475195.1 Diaphorina citri
TGAGGATAAAATTCCATACCTCGGCTGGGATTGAACCCACGCCCTCCTGTTTACCAGGCGAGCGCCTTGTCCACTACACCACCGAGGCAGCTATAGTCTTCTGACTAAATCTATTAGGGTACCGACTCTCCTCTTGTAGCTTGTTCATTTCTTGTAATCATCTCTCACCTAGAATCATCTTACTAGGCAGGTTACCCGCTCTACGGAAAATTGATCAGAATTCCAGATCGGTTTCGGTTTAGATTTTGGCAAAATCCTCTCTATCGCACATCATGTCGAAGTGTTTAACATATTCGGAAATCATTAAAAATTTAAAACCGAATTTCAGATTTCTGGGTGTTGTGGTTCTGGAGATAGTATATTAATAATATGTAGCCAGCCTAGTTAGCTTAGTTGGTAGTGCGTCTGCCTTGTAAGCGATAGGCCGCGGGTTTGATTCCCGCCCGGGGTGGATATTATCCTGATGGGATAATGTTCGTTCTCGGAACGGCTGGCTTTCTACTATCCTGTCTTCCTTCTCTCTTCGATTTTGGGACGATAAGACCATAGCAGTTACAGTTCCCTCTGTCAAACCTCTTA
>NW_007415576.1:0-579 GCF_000475195.1 Diaphorina citri
GGCACTGCCATTTGGTTCTGCGTTTTTAATAACCACAGCGTCATAACAATAATTGCATTGCATATTTGTACCTACCTAGGTACCTATACTTACCTATTTGCCTAGGTCAGGGGTTCCCAAACTTTTGATTACTGCGTACCATCTGACATATCAAGGTGCTTTTGGCGTACCACCAAACATCAATTTTGTGTGGTTTAGGGGTTAAATAAAGAAATTATAGCGCCGCGGTCGAATTTTTTGTGCTAATGATATCACAATTTTTCGGTCCACTGATTGTAGTTTTTTTTCCTCTCCTAATTAGGGTTGCCAGATTTGTTTTTCGCATTCTCAAGACAAATCATAAAAATGAGTTTTTCAAATCTCTTCGCGTAGGTACCAACAAAAATGCTTCCACGTACCTCTGTTGTAGAGGTACAGCCCGTCCACATGGGCCCATATCGAACGCGCACCTACCACAGATTGGGATCCTCTGGCATAGGTACCTATAGTCCTATACAGCCCATTATTATGCTAAACCACACATCACGCAGGCCCGGGCAGGAGTCCTGTATTCCACAGGTCGAGGGTTCATTGGGCAAG
>NW_007415577.1:0-579 GCF_000475195.1 Diaphorina citri
ATTTGGCCAGGTATCAGTTTAGGAACTCCGTTTTCATTGGTAATGATTCCAGGTACAAAAGTCTCCGTACCGAGTACAACAAGGGTTTGACCAGGTACGAAGAGAGCTTTACCATCAATCTTCATATGCTGACCAACAAGATAATGTTCACCACTGTCCGTTCTCACACAAAGAACATCCTTCCCACAGACATTCATTATTGTTCCGTTTTCCAATTCTTGTAAAACCTTTTCAATATCGCTAAATAATGGTAATTTCTTCAAAATTTTAGATTCAGATTGAGCAATCAGGGAATTCTGAAGTTGAGCACTATTTAGATTTTCAATATGATCGACAACAGATGGATTGAATTCGTATTGACTATCGAGCGCATCTCTGATAACAGGAGAATCCTTTTTCGTATCACACGGTTTATTAGCAGATGAAGGAAAGAATCGAGGTCCGTCAATAGTTTCTACGAATTCTCCTTCACAGAATGCCTTCTTGTTAATACCCAAATCAACTACTTGTCCGGGCACCAGAGTCGACACTCCATTTTCGTTGACAACAACGCCAGCCACAAACTTCTCGACCCCGTTA
>NW_007415578.1:0-579 GCF_000475195.1 Diaphorina citri
CAATCTGCTCACCGAAAAAATGGTTTCATTTTCATCGTAAATTTCAGCACCACAATCTAAAGAGCTTCTTGTATTCTATTCTAATTACAATAATAGATTTTTTTATTACCATTGCCAGTTGGTGGATTTTCTTTAGGAATGTTCATTTTATAATAGTGTCTGTGTTTACCAGATTCATCTTTATTCTTTTTGTTTTAAGGCTGGGTCCACACGTTAACTTGAAAGTTGATAGTTAAATTTACATGACAATTCTAGTGTTTTCTTTATTTAGACTGTCGAATTAGGACATGTAGTCCCATTGTTTGAACAACTAACCTGTCGTATTTGTGCACATTTAACTTGAGAAAATTGTAAGTATTGTCCAAAACTAGGTAGGTAGTATAGGTACTATCAAGTTACTCATTCTAACACTAAACTTGTCATAACTTAAGAACTGTCAAGTCAAGTAAACTGTCTTCTTCTTCAAAGGTGGCTGTATAGGTACGTATATCTGGAAAATCTAGCTAGAAGCCACATAGTATAAATATCTCTATGTAGGTACCTACCTATTTGTAATTTTAGAAAAAAAAAAAATATAAT
>NW_007415579.1:0-579 GCF_000475195.1 Diaphorina citri
TAGCCTAGACCCTTGACAAGGTAAACCTAGCCTAGACCCTTGACAAGGTAAGCCTAGCCTAGACCCTTGACAAGGTAAGCCTAGCCGTCAAAATGAATTTTCAGTCAGAAAATGCTGTCAGAGTGTACATTTTGACAGTCAAGTGTACATTTGGCTAGTTTGATATGCAAGCCACAGGAGGGGAGGGAACTGCTCCGAAGTTCAGACCCCTTCAAAAATCAGGACATACCTAATCCTGTCCCTCCTCTTTTATCTCCTCCTCCCTCCCAAATAATATCGAATTTCATAGGAATTTCACCTCCACTATGACATGAGCTAATAATAATACAGTTTGAAGGTGAGGACTGGAAAGAGGAGAAGATGAACAAGCTGGGTCCGTCCCTCCGGGAATTTTTTAGCCCGTAGTTTATTCGATCGTGGTTAAAGAATACCCATGTACCTACCTAATTTGTTTAATATTCAGTTTATTATCATTCTTGATTTGATTTTACTTTCATGTAACCCCCCAAAAAACACTTCGTGTTAAAAAATTAACGTCAAGAGTTGGCCTTCACAAAAAAAGTACTGATATAAAAAAAA
>NW_007415580.1:0-579 GCF_000475195.1 Diaphorina citri
TCCTCTACTCTCCTAATACATTACTTGACCTCTCTTCCTTTTATACTCAGAGCAGAATTAGATTTCCCATTGTTCTTGTGGAGGTCACTTGAATCTCTTTACCAGGGAAATTGTAAAATGCGGTGGTCATTTCTGAACGGGATTATTAGAGAAGGGCCTAAATATGAAAATAGAGTTGAGTAGAAAACAGGTTTCAAAGTTTTCGATTTCCATGGAAAAGTATGCGATGGAGATGGATGGGAGCATTTCTCAAAAACTCTTGTATCTGAATAAATGAGATATGTATACGAGTATCAACAACATCATTATTTTTGTACCTAATCGATTCTAAACCATTACGCATTAGAAAATCTATTATACCAAAAAAAGGACATACCTACTTGGGGTTAAAGGCCATGAAAGACTTCGAAAGGAAAGGAACTTTTTAGAGAGTATACGGCCTCTCCAAATGTTTTGAGATTACAGCAAGAATAAATATAAAAGCAATACTAAAAATACTTTCAGGAGTCCACAGTGATTGATTTATCGCACAACGTCCTCTGTGACTGCAACTATACGAAGTCGTACGAGTGATAAACT
>NW_007415581.1:0-579 GCF_000475195.1 Diaphorina citri
TACCTCTGCATTTTAAAAGAGAGAGAGTTTATCAAAAATAGACCTTTACCTGAATTGCAACAATGTAAGGATTTCCTGTAATCTGATGGGTTCCTTCATTTTGGGTTGATGACTCATTGCTGTCACATTGATCTGGATGAACTATATACACTATACAGAGATATTTAAACCTCTATTCTTCTTTTTCCTAGCCTTTTCCTATTAAATAGAATAGAATATAACACTATTTATACTGCCAGAATGAGACTGAAAAGTCCCTTACCTTCCGCAGTCTAAACAAGGTCTTATGCATTTGGTACAAAATAGGTGTAAATTTTATAAAATAAAAACCTTGCTTGAATTTAAAGAAAAGGGAAAAAATAAACACAAAATAGAGTAGGATATTAAAAATAAGAAGTAAAGTTTCTTGTTAGTTCATGTCAGTCACATATCACGTTAAAGCTCTATTACAAAAAAAGAAGACAAAAACTTGACCCTGCCGGGAATGGAACCAGGGTCTTCCTTACCTTGAACTGACAGATATAAGCCGAGCTAATCACAGGGTCCTCTGGTTCCCCATCTCGCAATACATACAGACGA
>NW_007415582.1:0-512 GCF_000475195.1 Diaphorina citri
AGATTAGTAGATACATTAATCAATCGATTAGTTAAACATTTGATTATAAAGAAATTGATAAACGCGCCCTAAAGAAAAATTACCACTTCAAATTACCAAGAAAACTGAATGAAAAATCGTTCAATTCGGTTGAAACGTGAGAACAAAAAACATATTCAACTTTCAACTTTAAAGTTGAGCAACAACAGTTGAACGACTAAAAAGTTGAACGTGAGAACCCGCCTTTAGATAATTATCTACTTTTCTCAAGAGTTCTTTCAATTGAATTATGTACTAAGTTTCCCTTTTCATATAGGTGCGAACAAACTCATACATCAGAATTTGCCTCAAGTATCATTTTCCATGTATTTAGTGAAGCTTGGTACCTACCTTCTTTACGTCTACCATATCAGCGCTTATTTTATTCCCCTATTGGCAATTTACATTTAAACAAATTTATACAACACTTTATTTTATACCCCTGGAGGTTTTTAGGGGGATGTAGAAAGTATGAGAATTTTTAAAGCAGATTA
>NW_007415583.1:0-579 GCF_000475195.1 Diaphorina citri
GAAACAAACAGATAAACTAGACAAAACTAGTGGCGGGTTTCACCAACCTTCTTTTTACCTCTTAACAACCCCGTTAAGTATATATACAAATTAAATGGAACAGACTGTTAGCTCAACAGGCCTTCTGAGGTCTTAAATATTATTTGTGAAATCCACCCTTAGATAAATTGTGAATCTTTGAGTTAAAACTTGCAACTAACTTTGTTCGTTCAGTAAAGAGGATTGAATAAATAAGACATTCAGTCATAAATTCAAATCTTTACGTCATATTTTATTCTCATCTTTTTTCGCTCCAGATGGATGTCAACGATTTGGCAGCTGTCAAGTATGAACCGAACAAAGCTGACTTCGCCAATGAAATCTATTTTCCGCCGTCTTTCCCTTCGGAAGGCAGATTCCAATATAGTAAGTTCAACAAATCCTTGCTTATATTGGTTCCGCTGTTCTAAATACACAAGACCTTATTAAGCTTGCTATTCAGTCCAATAGTCCCAAACAAAAATGTACGCGGTACTCAAGGGATTAAGAAAAGACCGCCTTGAGCTTGATATTTTCATAACAAAACCACCCCTCATTGTT
>NW_007415584.1:0-579 GCF_000475195.1 Diaphorina citri
ACTTTATTTTTTATCTTTCAAAGGATATCCTATCATTCCTATCTTATCAGAGGAAAAGATCATAGAAAGTTCAACCTCAATCATTTCAACTACCCCCAGTCCCAATTAGTTGAAATAATCGAGGTTCTACTGTACATACATAAATATGTTCTAGGGTATACATGTTGAAATAAATCTATGTACCTACCTAGGTACATGATGAAATGTTTTCCACAATGTGCACATGTTCCCGATAACTATATTAGGCAGGGCCGTACTTAGGGGGCCCGAGGGGGCCTGTCCCTCCCCTCGGCCCTATATGATAGGGATTCATTTTTGCTCCTTCAATAAGAGGCTGGCTCGGAAAATTCGGAGAACAAGGTTTGTTCTCGGTGCGATGACTTTGAAAAAGCATAAGATTCGTTCTCGGAACAGCTGGCTTTCTATTGTCCTGTCTTTCTCTTCGCTTTCGGAACGGTAAAACCTCAACAATCATACTGATGCCGTTCTAAGCGTTTCTTCTCTCTTCGCTTTCGGAACGGTAAAACCTCAACAATCATACTGATGCCGTTCTAAGCGAAAACGCCGTAAGTCAAAAAA
>NW_007415585.1:0-579 GCF_000475195.1 Diaphorina citri
GAAAACATCGTATTTCATTATAATTGAAATTTTCAAACAATTAAATTTAACAACTACAGGATAAGCTCAAAATATCGGTAGATAAATAACCAGCCCACCCATTAATGTTGAGTTCAACTTCATGAAACTAGAGATAATATAGTGAGTGACTCATTGAGTGAGTTATAAAAAAAGAACTACTCTTTTCAGTGAACTACTCAGTCAATGAGTCAGATCCCAACTCCCTATCACTTTACCTACAGGGAGTTGAAGAGGGTATAGTGAGTGACTCATTGAGTGAGTTATATAAAAAAAACTACTCTTTTCAGTGAACTATTCAGTCAATGAGTCAGATCCCAACTCCCTATCACTTTACCTACAGGGAGTTGAAGAGTAAGTTACATTAAAAGTTCAAAGTATTAAAACCTAAATTAATTTGCTACAGAGTACACTCTACAGAGGGTACACCCCAGTTAAGAAACGTTACCAGGTCATTGAAAATAAGGGGACAGGGTTAAGTGGCAGAGACTGACTCTCAGGAACACCCTGTATACAGTATATTATCAGTAGTTTGCATTATTCAATGAAGTGCATAACGCT
>NW_007415586.1:0-579 GCF_000475195.1 Diaphorina citri
CCGCAGCATCAGGCGGGCCATAGTGCTTTCTTAGTACCGGCCACGCCTGAGGGGCATCAACCAGCGGGCCTTCTCCTCCAGAAGTGTGCGTCGCTAGGCCGCGTGCCCCTATGCAGTGTTGTGTACGCCAAGATGGGTGAGTTGTCTTTTTACTATTATTATCTTTTTTTAGGTTCATCGTTCATCGCTTCTAACTGCTGGAAGGTGGGAGCCAAAGTGCCTGGAAATGGATATAGAGGCTAGAAATGCTTGAATATACCTGTGCTTTGAAGAGGTTTGATAGAGGAAACTGTGACAACTAAGGTCTCATGTCAGCTAATCAGCTCCCATGGTTTAGTCATCATTGCGCTCGATTCCCGGCGGGTCAAGAAATTTGTAACATGCAAATGATTGGTTTCGTGACTGGCTGTTGCGGGACCGACTCAGCCTCGTGAGGAAAATGAGTAGCTATATAAGCATAAGCACATAGCAACTGATGCTAGCATGGTAGGTAAACATTGGGCGCTGGATTATTGCGATATTTGGAAAAATCCTGCCATGCTGCAGTGAGCATCAAAGTTGTGATATAATAACACAAAG
>NW_007415587.1:0-579 GCF_000475195.1 Diaphorina citri
TCTATTCTCTTCAGGAGACCTTGAGGTTTCGTCCAAACGAGGCCAAAGGAAATTAGACAGCATCGCACGGTAGCGAACTCCATTTACTGTGACAGCATTCCCTTCTTCATCTTCAAAAAAGAAAGGACCGATTAAACCGCCGCTCCAAATCCCGCACCAAACCGTAACTCTCTGAGGGTGCATTTCTCTTTCTTGGATCACCCTTGGGTTCTCAGATCCCCATATTCGGCAATTTTGCTTATTAACAAATCCGTTTAAATGGAAATGGGCTTCATCGCTGAAAATTATGCGCATAGCAAAACCCTCATTAAAAGAACTCTGTAAAAGAAACCAAAAACATTCCTTATGGTAACATAACCTCAATGATAACAGATCACGAAAATTGCTAAAACAATGATGCCAACACAAAAAAACGAAAATGACGGCATTTTTAAATTCGGCGTTCTTTTTGAAGCACCCGATAGATCGAAGTAACAAACTTGGACTCGTTACTCCTTGGCCTCCAATACCCCATGATCCTAATAATAAAAGACACTTTCTAATTTATTGCTCAAATAAATCCACTCTAAGTTTTATGAA
>NW_007415588.1:0-579 GCF_000475195.1 Diaphorina citri
TATGACATATAAATGCGCATAGCGACCGGTGCCAGCATGGTAGGTAAACATTGGATGTTGAAAAAAAAAAAAAAAAAAAAAAATCCTACAATGCTGCAGTGAGCACCAAAGTTGTGATATAATAACACAAAGAAACTGCATTTACAAATAAGACTAAAGAGTCCCTTAGCCCCTTAAATCCCGCATTAGACCACTACTTGTTTTGTCTTGGCGTGTTTGCAGAACGACCCGTCAGTCATAATATCTAACCCATCTTATAACACGTAAAGGAAATACTATGTTCTCACTGTCGTTTGATAACTGACCAGGTGTTTGGTTTTGGCGTATTTCATACCGAGTGACGAAACATGTTTTCCGTGTTTAGAACATCACATTGTAGGTACATAGTAAACATTGTGTGTATTGAGTAGGTATATACCTACTAACATACATAGGTACAAAACTATGCTCATAAATAGGTAGGTACATTCACAAAAGGTAAGTCAGTATTTAGTGTAGATATTTGCTTTATTATTATTATTTTTTTTTTTTAAGAGGTTTGACAGAGGGAACTGTAACTGCTATGGTCTTATCGTCCCG
>NW_007415589.1:0-579 GCF_000475195.1 Diaphorina citri
ACACCAGATTTTTTTTTTTTTTTTTTGTCAATCGCATTGAAGTATCGCGGCAAGCTAAGCCCAGTGGTAACGCTCTTCCTTTCGACTTACAGAAAGACCCGGGTTCGATTCCGGGGTTGGCATCTGGATTGGTGTCCAATTGACCATCTGGTTCTAGATTCTAGGGCATAGACAATCTGCTGGCTTTCTCTTTGCCTGGGTGAGGGCAGTGTTCCAAGAACGAGACAGATAGCACTCTGAGCAGTCATATCTACAGCCTTTCGACTTACAGAAAGGCCCGGGTTCGATTCCGGGGTTGGCATCTGGATTGGTGTCCAATTGACCATCTAGTTCTAGATTCTGGGGCTTAGACAATCTGCTGGCTTTCTCTTTGCCTGGGTGAGGGCAGTGTTCCAAGAACGAGACAGATAGCACTCTGAGCAGTCATATCTACAGTAACCTTAAACCTTTAATCAAACTACAAAATCTCACTGAACTAAATTTCTTTATTACCTACTAGCCGTAAGGCATGGCCGTTCATGTCACTCATCCATTTAGTGGTCTTGCTCGGCGTAGCTTAACAAAAACGAACCGGAAATA
>NW_007415590.1:0-579 GCF_000475195.1 Diaphorina citri
TGTTATTTTACTTGCTTAATTTTGTTTCGAAAAGTAAAACATTTTGTTTATTTGATATTGAAAAACTTTTTTTGAAGCATTAATTTTTAATCCTTAACTAACTTAAATTCATTCCGCTCATTTGAATCCCATTGAATATATTTTTTTGTGAGAATACTAGGGTACCAAAAGTTTGGTATATTTTTGACTATTTTTCAATAAAATATTAAAATTCGAAAACTTTGGAGAAACAATAAAACATCAAAGTCGATTATTTATTATATCTAGGTACCTACTTCTAATTTCTAATAATGAACTTTTTTTTTTCCACGAAATGTAATGAAGTGTGAGAATTTTGTTCCACTTCTAAAGGTATTTTGTAGGTACCTACCTACTTACCTAACACTTATTTTTTTTTTTTTCTTTCTTTTTAATAAGCGTAAGCGCTTTATTTTATTTCACTTTCTATCACGTAGGTAGGTAAGTGTGTTACAGCTGTTATTATTTGGTACTTATTGTAATATATGTAGGTAATACCTTTTATATATAGCCATGATTATTCCTTTAGGTACCTATTATTCACATAAGCCACCTTACTTT
>NW_007415591.1:0-579 GCF_000475195.1 Diaphorina citri
GATATTACCCTAGGTTGTTTGGAGATCAAAATCACTTATCAAATAAGTAGGTACTTCTCACAGGTTGTGGACAGGTTGGCTTTTGAATCTTATGATAAAGGAAGGATAAGGAAAACAGAAAATTCTGTAAAAGGAAATTCCTTTGAAGTTTTACACTTTTTAGTTACAGCAAACAGCACTTCAGTCTTCAGTCACTCAGCAGCTCAGCACTTGCTACACTTTACTGCAACGTTGCCAGATATCGCATGTAGAGAAATTTCCCCACACATGGAGGGAACTTTTACTGAAAATATTTTGTAAGGGAACAAGTACAAAGTTTTGGCATAGACATATTTTAGCCGTATTTTTACCATGTGACTTTATTCTATTTTCAACTTTAACACCCTGACTGCCAAAGCATATTTCATGGTGATTAGTGTGATTACCCACAGACCGCATGTATTAAAACATTTAAATCATCTCCCTGAACATTCTTGATTTTTTTTTTAATTAAAAAAAAAATGCAAAATATCCCTCAGAAGCCCTCTATCAGATAAACATTGAAAATACATGAGTGGTCTGTGGTAGCGAGTGTGGACG
>NW_007415592.1:0-579 GCF_000475195.1 Diaphorina citri
GTTTTCTATTAAATTTCTGGATTGCACTTTTGTACTGTCGAGAGCGGGCTAATCAAGGGCACCTGGAAGAACCAGTTGTTTTTTACTCAAAGTTTGGGATGAGGCTCCCTTTTTTGAAACTGTTTGGAGGGCTCCGGGGCTTGGTCGGCCCTGATCCGAACCGCTCTGATATAAAACGTAATGCATAACTTTGCGCTTGTTACAATTTTGTTTTATGACATCACCGACTGCAATGCCATAACTTTCAGTAACTTTTCAACTTAACCATTTACCATTTGTCGAGTTATGACATTGTGAAGCCAAAACATTAGAAGTTTCATCTGCATTTGGTTAATTAGAATTACTTTTACCTTCCCAAATATGTCACACCCTGCCTTTTGTTATGCAAACTTGTGACGCATAAGAAATGACGCATCATGTACGACTTTGCAAAACTTGAACTTCGAATGTGTTGTGGTTAAGTATGAGTACCTACTCTCAAGTTCAGGTGTGGATGACCGAAACAATAGGTGTAATACCTGTTTGGAGCTCTTCAGGTGGAATACAGTTAAACATTGTATTCAGGCAGCAGAGCCCACA
>NW_007415593.1:0-579 GCF_000475195.1 Diaphorina citri
ATTTTCTAGTCAGGTCGATTGCTCGTCCCATGGGAACTGCTCACATTTTCATGAGAATTTCTCACTTTCTCATTGGAACTTGATAGCCATCTGAGGAAGACCTTCTGGAAGGAGTCGTTTTTCGAAGTCTAGGTCGAATGTTTCCATGGGAAAAATCAAATTTGGAACCTTTCATGACCTCGGAAGCAGACAGTTGAAGACTTTCTCGAAAGTGTCATTTTTCACGTCACGTAAGCTCAAGTGACATGAGAGCAGTGTGGCTATCATTAAAAAAAACCTACCTACAATATTATGGGAAAACTTTGAACTACATCTCTCTGACACCCCATGAGGTCACGTGACGTGATAGTAGTGTGTTTCTAAATAGTACGTATCAACTAAATTCATCTCTTCGTCACTGATTTTCCAACAATGCGAATGCAGCAATACTAGTAATCCATCGTATAAGTTATAATAATGGTATAAGTTATGTCAGTGTTACAACCAGATCAGTTATCACAACATCACTAATAAGCCCCTCGTACCTACAATTACAGGTATTCTATGATGATTATAGGTACAACCTATCTATTACTCATA
>NW_007415594.1:0-579 GCF_000475195.1 Diaphorina citri
TACTTTTTCATTGTCAGATTTCTCTTGTACAGTGATTTCACTATCGAGTTTTGTGTTGATATCAGTTTTTGGTTCAGCAACAACTTCCTTGTCAGCACTTTTATTTTCAGGTTCAACTGAATTGGTAGTTTTTAGATCAGTAATAACTTCGTTATCAGCACTTTTGACTTCAGCAACAACTTCGTTGGTAGTTTTTAGTTCAGCAACAACTTCGTTATCAACACTTTTGATTTCGGGATCAACTGTATTATTAGTTTTTGGTTCAGCAACAACTTCTTTATCAACACTTTTGATTTTAGGATCAACTGTAGTGGTAGTTTCTGATGCAGCAACAACTTCGTTATCAGCACTTTTGATGTCAGGATCAACTGTATTGGTAGTTTCTGGTGCAGCAACAACTTCGTTATCAGCACTTTTGATTTCAGGATCAGCTGTATTGGTAGTTTTTAGATCAGTAATAACCTCGTTATCAGCACTTTTGATTTCAGGTTCAATTGTATCGGTGGTTTTTGGTTCAGCAACAACTTCGTTAACAGCACTTTTGATTTCAGGATCAACTGTATTGGTAGTTTTTAATTC
>NW_007415595.1:0-579 GCF_000475195.1 Diaphorina citri
ATTAGTAATATAGACTGCCTCGAGCAGGGCCGTACGGAGCAGGATTTTCAGGTGTGTCCACACACAGTCGACCGGCCGGGCCGGCGATCGACATCGACTGAACCGTAGACACTGCCTCAACAACATAGATTTACCTCGTCATGAACGGTCGACTATGTTTGGTATGGTAGTAACGGACTTTTTAGTATGCTACTGACATAGACATCCAAACTACTTTTTTTCCGAATGGACAAGATTTGAAAATGCAACTCAGGTAGACCTGACAGGCGGACCTTTTCAGCCGCACCTATCAGGCCTACCTGATAGTGTGTGTGCTTATCAGGTAGACCTGACAGGCGGACCTGATCAGCTGTGCCTGTCAGATCTACCTGATAGTGTGTGTGCTCAGCAGGTATCAGGTAGACCTGACAGGCGGACCTGATCAGCCGTATCCGTCAGGTCTACCTGATAGTGAGTGGCTGGCCTTAAGGAAAGTAAAAATCGTCAACGGGACTCTGAATAAGTGTTTGCGCTCCGCTCTCGCGTTTGTACAAGTCGCGTTAATTATTTCAGATCCAATTTAATTTACGATTAAAATAA
>NW_007415596.1:0-579 GCF_000475195.1 Diaphorina citri
TTTCGAAAATTTTGTCTTCCAA
This sequence comes from Diaphorina citri, assembly GCF_000475195.1. Taxonomy (NCBI): domain Eukaryota; kingdom Metazoa; phylum Arthropoda; class Insecta; order Hemiptera; family Psyllidae; genus Diaphorina; species Diaphorina citri. The sequence continues at coordinate 23 of NW_007415596.1, forward strand.
CATTTGTACAGGTGAGATAGGGATCTGTTCCTCCATTTTATTCATACCTCCATGAATAAAATACACCTCTTCTTTCTTCGCGGGACTTTCAAATATTCAAAACAAAACAGCAAAGAGTCAAACAGTCAAAGAGCAAAACTAGAAAAAGGCAAACCGCAAAAGTGCAAAACGGTGAAGTGCGAAGTGAAAAATTAAATTTAACAACACCTCTTCTTTCTTCGCGGGACTTTCAAATATTCAAAACAAAACAGCAAAGAGTCAAAGTCAAACAGTCAAAGAGCAAAACTAGAAAAAGGCAAACCGCAAAAGTGCAAAACGGTGAAGTGCGAAGTGAAAAATTAAATTTAACAAATATTTGCTTCTATGAAGTGTCGGTACAGGGTATATGTATTTGGAATGTAAAAAAAAAAAAAAAATACATCAAGAGAAGCTATCAAAATTATAAAGAAAAGCACTGTTAGCATAATGGAACAACAAAAAACTTGTTCCAAGCTGACGGCATAAGCATTACGAAATAACAAAGATAGTATTCTTTACAAGAAACATTTTCCAAGTTA
>NW_007415597.1:0-579 GCF_000475195.1 Diaphorina citri
CCAAAATCCTTTGATTTTACTTAATTTAGCTTCCCGATGTGTTTATAAACAAGGGAAAAATATCAAATCCAGGGTGGTTAATAAAATAGGTTCATAAAACCAAATCTGTCCACAATTAGGTAGTTGCCTGAAAACAAAGTCCGCAATTCGGTAATATTTTGGGTCAAGTGTCCGCATATTCATCCGCTTTATATGTATGGGTTCCAACTGATGGCGACTTTGGTCGACGTTAGTGTGGACGCAGCTTGAGAGTAATATTGAAAGCTTTTTATTTTAATTTACATTTGAGGGTAGGTGATATTCAGTCGGTTATTTTTAGTCTCATTAGGGAAATTTTCATTTGACCCTATCTCTTGTTTTTTGGGGCCGAGATATCCCCCTCTCTCTCTCTCTCTCTCTATCTCTTCCTCTCTCTCTCCCTCTCCCTTCACACACCCATTCCCTGAAAATTATTCCCATACTCACCAAAAAAACACAAATGTTGGGGGTTGGTTATTAATTTAAAATTTCAACGTCCTAAATGCCCCTCTCTCACCCTCCTCTCTCCCACTCAATTACGTACCCTCTCCAGCAATAATT
>NW_007415598.1:0-579 GCF_000475195.1 Diaphorina citri
AACACGTTTTGAGGTCCCTAGAGCCTAAATCCAAAGTTTCAGCCATTGGTCCGTGTGTGTGTCTGTTTGTCTGTCTGTCTGTAAACAAAATATCTCGAGAACGGTAAAAGCTAGAGACTTGAAATTTGGTATGTATCTTTCAAATGTGACAAGGATGTGACACGAAACTTTTGGTTAAGATCGGTGCATTGGTTTGCGGCATTTTACCGCTTTTTGGCGGGTTTCGGTGTAATTTAACAATATTTCGGGAACGGTATAAGCTAAAGACCTGAAATTTTGAATGTAGTTCACAAATGTGACAAGGATGTAACACAAAACGTTTGGTTAAAATAGGTGCTGCGGTTGGCGGTATTTTGACAGCTTTATGACGGGTTTCGACCGCTTTTTGGCGGTTTTTAGCTACATCGACTAAACGGTTAGAGATATTTTAAATGTTACAACAGAACACCCAAATAAGCCCCATTCAATAGGATAAGGAAAGTCGTGTGATGTTCACACCAGATTTTTTCGTTTAAGGCGGTTTAATTCAACATTTTCTCGTTTATAAAGGTTTAGCAAAGTGGAAGAGCAAACTGATGA
>NW_007415599.1:0-579 GCF_000475195.1 Diaphorina citri
TTTATACGTACATGAAAAATGTGCATGTATTTTAAGTGTAATATTGTTTGTTCGCGATAAAATTGTTTTTAGTGTGAGAATATTTTTTATCATTCAATGCTCGACATTTTTATGCTACAGCTTGGACGGTCAATCTTTAAATTTGTTTGAATAAAATTTAAACTAAAGTAGGTATTATTTAAATTCATTATTCGATGGAAATTGATTTTTTTTTCAAGGATGTGTCTCAAAGTGTTCTTTTGCTCATATTCGTGACCATACAAAGAGTTAAACATAGAAATTAAACCGATTTGATTAAGCTGTTTGGTCGACTTTTAACTTTTGGTTTAAGATGAGTCTAAGAAACACAACTAGTTTACTTATCACTCTAATCCGGTTGCTCGAAACTCGAAAGGAAAGAATTGCAAGCTAGTTTGAACGGTTCTTGCATAATCCGGTTGCTTGAAACTCGAAAGGAAAGAATTGCAAGCTAGTTTGAACGGTTCTTGCAACAAAATAAAGAGAAAATTCCAAAACACGATCTTTATGTCAAGTTTTTCTTCGTTCTCAGGGTACTAACTTAGTTCATATATTTTATAC
>NW_007415600.1:0-579 GCF_000475195.1 Diaphorina citri
AGGTAAACATTGGATTTTAGGATTATTGAGAAATTGGGAAAATCCTACAATGCTGCAGTGAGCACCAAAGTTGTGACACACATTGGATTTTAGGATTATTGAGATATTGGGAAAATCCTACAATGCTGCAGTGAGCACCAAAGTTGTGACATAATTACATGGGATTTTAGGATTATTGAGATATTGGGAAAATCCTACAATGCTGCAGTGAGCACCAAAGTTGTGATATAATAACACAAATAAACTGCATTTACATTTAAATCTTTGTTAGATTGATATGTATCAACTAATAAATATCAACGAGTTGATTCAAAGTGAGATCAAGGAAAAACGAAACAGTAATAAAAGTCTTAAAAATTACAATCAAGAAAACGGTTTCTCTGATGTATGTATCTTTTGCCACACCGCAAATCTTTCCGCATATTTCAATCCTATTAGCTCAATGCTTGTGGCTTTGTCTTAAAATAAGTCTTATAAATATGTATTGTTATCGAAATCACAAAATTCGCTATACCGCCTCCGTCACCAATTGGCTCATTATTTTTCGATTTATCTCAAAATCGGTTCACCTTCCTCTCT
>NW_007415601.1:0-579 GCF_000475195.1 Diaphorina citri
TGTTGATGCTACTGATGGAACACATGGAGGACTTGCGGGAGCCCAAGGACCCAGGAGAGGAGGTGGGGGAGGGGAGCAGCCACGTTGTGTCGGAGCCCTTCATATCTGCCATCACCTGCGAGGGAGACATGAAAAATTTAAAGTCAACATAGAAACTTACTAACCATTAAATAATAATGCTTATTTATACTGCTCGCATAGGACTGAAAAGTCCCTATATGCAGTAGGCTACTACTATTGTGGTCAAATTCTATTGAGGAAAAAATACCATAACTCGACTGGGCTTGAACCCACGCACTCCTGTTTACCAGGCGCTAGACGACCGTCTTGACCACTACACCATATGGTGTACAAAATACAAACTTGTATCCAGTCTTTGAGGTCATTATTATCTTGCACTGACGAGATTCGAACCTGTGTATTGCTGTATTCTCAGTTACCTGTTCACTAGCGGGTGGAAGACTGTAAGGATCTGAGGTGTGGTTTTCCAGCTGCACCATTACTTCCTGTAGATGAGACAGTTCTGACAGCATGGCTACTTCTTCATCCTGAAAATAAGAGAGATATATTTTATTGAAT
>NW_007415602.1:0-579 GCF_000475195.1 Diaphorina citri
AGAGTCGACGGCTTTTCCAACTCCACTTCGTTTTCTGGAAGATAGATGATTCATATTGACTTTATTTAGATTTTTTTTACTGCGAATTTTCAGTCTTATCCTATCAGTATAAATAAGGTAAATTCTAGGTGTGATAGTGGCATGATTAGTCCAGTGGTAACGCGCTTGCTTGCCATTCAGAAGGTCCCGGGTTCGATGTAAAAAAAAAGAAAAAAAAATTCGCCATCTGAAAAGATTCACAGATTTAAATGGTTTGAGAGGGGGGAACTATGGAGGAATGAACGGGGGATTGAGGCGAAAGCCAGCAAGTGCCCTCTTTTAATCGCCCACCAGGGGTGGATGGAGGGGAGGGACTACTTAGAATAACTGAGGTCTTATCGTCCCGAAATCGAAGGGAGGACGAAAAAAAAGCAAAGTTAATAAAATCAGCAAATCACTCACCCTCATCAGCACACGTCGCAAGGTTACTCTCGGACAGCATCTTCCTTATAGCCTCCGCACCAAAGTTAATAAAATCAGCAAATCACTCACCCTCATCAGCACACGTCGCAAGGTTACTCTCGGACAGCATCTTCCTTA
>NW_007415603.1:0-4725 GCF_000475195.1 Diaphorina citri
GCCTTTTCCACAAGCTTGGCCATGCCTCGGGATGAACTAGCGGGATTCCGGAGCGAAGCGACGGAATTCAGCTAGTATTTCATAATTACCTACCTTCATAATTAATCACCCTTCATTTTTTTTTTTTTTCCTTAACATAATAGGTACCTATGTAAATTGCTGAGGTACCTACAAACCAATATCCCTCTTAATAAAATAACAATGTAAAACTACTTACTGTAGGTACCAAGTTTTTTTTTTTTTTTTTTTTTCATGTGTGCATTGAAATAAATTAATACCTCAATATACCTCATATCTCTATTTCTGCTTTATTTGTATGTATTTGAGTTCTAATTTTCCCACTTTGTCCTATTTCTCATTTTGTCCCTAAAATCTTTTAGCTTTCTTCTTCTTATTGTACGTTGGTGAAACTGAATTTTCTCCCTTGTCTGTGCTAACTGGTGATGGTTTGATACTGTGTTCTTCATACAACTCCCCGTCCACGTACAGTTTATCAGCCTTGAGTACTGCATGTTTTCCAGCCGCCCTCATTTCTTTCATCAGTGGAATCAGCTGCTTTCTTCTTTCCAGTACATTTTTAGAGAATTCTTCGCACACTGCCATTTTGGTACCAGCTAGTTTGTTACAATTTGACATAATTTCCCATTTTCTTTTAACTGTGCTTAGTCCAATGATTACGGCCCGCGATTTGTTTTTGTTTTTCTTTCCCATTCTTTTCATGAAGTTTACGTCTGATGGCTCCAGGGTACATTTTAACTTCTCAACCACCAAAGCAGACACCTTTGTTTGTAAATCCTTAGGTTCCTCTGACTCGTCCTCATCAATTCCAAAAATGACAAGATTGTTCTGCTTCTTCTCGTCTTCCAGCTGGGTGATCTTACCTTCAAGTTCAATTATCTTTTTAGTTTTCTCTTCGTTTTTCTTCTTCAAATCGACAATCTCTTGCTCTAGTTTATTCAGTTTTGCTATAGCCTTTTTATGCAAATCATCATTTTGTTTTTCTAGGCCCTTCAACATTTCCATGACTTCCGCCAAAGACATTTCTTCTTGAGCTAGATTTTCGAGTGGCTAGAATAGCTAGATTTAGTAAAAAGTCGATCTGGCAACGCGCAAAACAACAGAAAGTTGAAAAGTGAACGCCCTCAACAAGTGTCCGTAATAGTCCGTATAAACTCGTGTACCTTAGATTCTACGATCGGCTAAAACTTAAATTTGATTGATTTTTAGTAGGCGCTAATTTAAATACCACGTGCGTTTTGATCAGTTATTGTAAACAAAATTGGGGGACGCACTATCAGTCACTAGGTTCAAGGTTATCTGAATGAATATTTGTCACGGGATTTGATTATAAAACTTATGATGAAAAAACGAACAACGGGTCAGCCATTACTTATCAATTGGAATCAGAGTATCGTAATTTAAATCTTGTTTCCTTAATATCTCGCTAAATACTTCACTTTTTACAAAACTAATTGTATCCACCTAAAGCTCAGATGATACTTTTTAAGTTAATTCACTTTATTTTTTATTTAATTGATGAAAAAATAACAAAATCACTTAAAAACTGAGGAGGTATAAATTTAGGTAGCAAAGTAAAACGGCGGTGTTGCCAAACTATCTGTAAACAAAATATCTCGAGAACGGTAAGAGCTAGCGACTTGAAATTTGGTATGTAGCTGTCAAATGTGACAAGGATGCAACAGAAAACGTTTAGTTAAGATAGGTGCTGCGCTTGGCGGTATTTTGACCGCTTTTGGACGGATTTCGACCGTTTTTTGGCGGTTTTCAGCTATACCGACTAAACGGTTAGAGATATGGTAAAAGTTAGGGTAAAATAATACTCAAATAAGCATCATTCAATAGGATAAGGAAAGTCGTGTGATGTTCACACCAGATTTTTTACATAAAGCTAAATCAAAATTTATTTTGAAGGTGTACCTTCAAAATCAAGCCCCCCCAAAAATTTAGGCAAGAACCGCCTATGCTAATTCCATAGAATTTGCGTATACATCTTGGCTGAATGTTTTGTAGCACGCAAATTACAGGGTTGTCCGAAAGAAATCGCATTGAACGATCGTGGACGTGTGTATTCCCAGTTTCAACTCCACATCAATGTGTTGTTTTTCCTTTAATTCTTCTTCCATCTAGCTTTTTCAAAAATGAAATTTGTAAAACCTCTAAATATGTACTTTTAAGCTAAGACGATTTTAAAATGCAATCTGACTTGAAGTGGGCAGGTAGTTACATTCAATTGATTATTTAATATGCGAGCTGGTTTACCCTGTATAAACTGCAAGTACCCTTATCCTAGTACGAGCTACGAGCAGCGTATATTATACTTTAAATTCTTTAAAGGCCCATAACTCACCTACGCCAAGACGGTAAATTTTAATATTATTTTATTAAAACATGAGCAGCCTATCACAAACTTAATCCAGGACTAAAGTACTTTTGCGTACTTTCTAGTGAAAAATAAATCATAGAGAAAAGTATAAGTATGAATAGGTAGGTGTATGCTTGTATAATTAATCTAAATTGTCTCAAAGGTATACAGAGAGCAAACGAGAACAAGTGGACACTCAGGAGAACGCAAAGATAACATACGAAGAATATAATACCGAATGAGCTTCAAATTTAAAGCTTCTCTCCTACAAAGGGAAACGTCACAGGTTATAATCTGTAGTCATTTGAGATTTAGAAAACTTTCATTGTCAATTGAGACTCGAATAGAGAAGATAAAGGAACCTGCAGTTTTCTATTCACTCTTGTCCTTCATAGTTCTCTTCAAACCACCCTAACCACAAGGGTGACGTTTATTATGTGATGTCAAGAAATATTAGTGTGAGCAATGGGTTTGGAGTTCTCAGAGGAATGCATGACATCTATCAAAAGCTTGATGGGACTACGAGGCAGATGGGAGGGAGGGGGGACTGTGTAGGATGAAACTTGTGGTTGACTAAATTACAATGTCAATGTCCGTTAGTTTTCCTATTTGAAACTTCATTCCCAGTTTTTTTTTTTTTTTTTTTTTTTTTGAGCTCGGTATGGCATCCAGCAGTACCTACTTCTCATATAGGTTGTTTCAATTCAAGAAACTTTAACTGGAACTGAGTTCATTACTTGGTCACCATTGGCCCTTAGTAATGACCACTGGCTCTGCAATAATAATGTTATACTTATCTACAATATTTCAACATTGTCAAGAAGGTGAACACCAGCAACCAACGATCTTTCCAGATCTAAAAGGTGTTTACTTTATTTATCCGCATTGAAAATTAAACAGAGCGAGCAAGAGCAATGAGTGACTGAATGCCAAACCGACCACTCTTAAAACAATTCCAGTAAAAACAAAACAAACTGTGAAATGGTGACTGTCTCTAAAAAAAGAAACACCATTTGGTGACCAAGCTCTTTGATAAAATGACATGATTTTTAATTAATTTAGCAAACTTGTCTTCAATAACAAACGTTTGATTTTTTTTTTATAACAACCCCGGACAGTTATTCCATTTTCTTATGAATGGCGCTCTGGAAGAAATGCATTCTTACACCGTGATTATTATTATCTACATGGTCCCTTTAATGGATAATATAATAACTAAGCTTTCGTTAGATTTTTTCTTGATAAACTTCCAAAAATGTTTTCTACGTGAAAAACTAATTCAACTTGAAAAAAAAAAAAAAAAAAATGGAACAAGATTTTGTTCTGGCAGACAATTTATTATTAGTTTTTTTTTTCTTTTTACTTTAACGAATCTTTTCTTAGAAATTGGGCCTTCACTGTTAATTCTGAAAAATGGGCTTTCCTGGAGAACTTATGAGACAAAATTAATCTAGTTTGTTGAACCATGCGAAGAAATTAAATAACCGAAGTATCTAATAGCCTATGGTAAGGTCCTCAAGGATCATTTTTAGTTATTAGTGTAAGTACCGTACGGTATAAAGTACCTAATAGGCTGAAATGAAAACAGATCGCTGTTTTTGTTTTACAATATTATGGTATTAATATTTTCATCTTCCAGAGTAAATGATGCTACCACTTAAATAGGCCGTAAATTATAGTATATCACTCTATGCTATAGATCTAGAAAGTGGTCGATTTTTTATTGCAGTACGGAAAGCTACTACACAGCATTTGCGACCTGCGCTTTTCCACTTTCAGATCGAGAGATATTTCTGTGTATTTTCCCTTGTCCCTAGAATCATTCTTACCGTGTTACTGTCGAATACCTTCAGATGAGTCTAAGGCCCCTCGCCACCAATAATAACAACAAGTTTTGGGTTAAAAAAAGTGATATATAACAAAGACGACTGCGCGTTAGTTATTCATTTTCCCGCTAAAATTATTTTACCTCCCCACAAGCAATGATTTGTTTTTCTATAATAACACACTTGGCTCGCCTTAAGTTGGTTCTTCGTATTTCTTAGTGTTTCTTTTTCTCCAATTTCTTCGTCATCTGACAGTTTCATCATGCCAAAAAGGGTAAGCAAAAAATGAATTGCATTTTTTTTTCGTCAAGATGTTCGTCAGTCTGTAAAACGATTTCACGTACCCTCAGAAAGTAAAGTCACAGATTCTGTTGCGTACCTCAAACCCCGAGTGTGCACGTAGCTCGGGACCACAATACTTTAACTACTACCACCGCGCCCATTCCGTTAGATTGGGACGACCTTCTTGTAAGGTAGTTCCTTTAAACTCAACAGAAATGGGCCATCATTCATACT
>NW_007415603.1:10043-10836 GCF_000475195.1 Diaphorina citri
AAATTAATACCTCAATATACCTCATATCTCTATTTCTGCTTTATTTGTATGTATTTGAGTTCTAATTTTCCCACTTTGTCCTATTTCTCATTTTGTCCCTAAAATCTTTTAGCTTTCTTCTTCTTATTGTACGTTGGTGAAACTGAATTTTCTCCCTTGTCTGTGCTAACTGGTGATGGTTTGATACTGTGTTCTTCATACAACTCCCCGTCCACGTACAGTTTATCAGCCTTGAGTACTGCATGTTTTCCAGCCGCCCTCATTTCTTTCATCAGTGGAATCAGCTGCTTTCTTCTTTCCAGTACATTTTTAGAGAATTCTTCGCACACTGCCATTTTGGTACCAGCTAGTTTGTTACAATTTGACATAATTTCCCATTTTCTTTTAACTGTGCTTAGTCCAATGATTACGGCCCGCGATTTGTTTTTGTTTTTCTTTCCCATTCTTTTCATGAAGTTTACGTCTGATGGCTCCAGGGTACATTTTAACTTCTCAACCACCAAAGCAGACACCTTTGTTTGTAAATCCTTAGGTTCCTCTGACTCGTCCTCATCAATTCCAAAAATGACAAGATTGTTCTGCTTCTTCTCGTCTTCCAGCTGGGTGATCTTACCTTCAAGTTCAATTATCTTTTTAGTTTTCTCTTCGTTTTTCTTCTTCAAATCGACAATCTCTTGCTCTAGTTTATTCAGTTTTGCTATAGCCTTTTTATGCAAATCATCATTTTGTTTTTCTAGGCCCTTCAACATTTCCATGACTTCCGCCAAAGACATTTCTTCTTGAGCTAGATTTT
>NW_007415604.1:0-579 GCF_000475195.1 Diaphorina citri
ATTTGCAATCGAAAAACGAGTACAAATTTTTGTCGATGGTGGGAATTCGAACCCGGGACCTTCTGCATGGCAAGCAAGGTGTAAAGGGAAAAAGCAGCTAACATATTAGGTTAGATTTTGGCATTCTAAAATATTCATAAAAAAATGCAACTCAGAGGGAAAGTACCTACTCAACCTACATACCTAGATAATGTTTTTCTAATAACATAAAATGTAACATGACATAAATTCAGTTGTTTTCTTCTTCTTCTTCTTCTTCTTCTTCTTCTTCTTCTTCTTCTTCTTCTTCTTCTTCTTCTTCTTCTTCTTCTTCTTTCTTGAGGTGCCGTCTCCGTTCCGGAGGTTGGCAAACATCATGGTTATTCTACACGTTATCCATAACGTATAGAAGTATTAGATTTAAAATAGGTATTCATAAAAAAATGCAACTCAGAGAGAAAGATGTACTCAACCTTTTATCTTTGTTATTCCCGGAACAACGGTGGTAGTTCGTCAGGATGTACTCAACCTACCTAGGTAATGTTTTTCTATAACATAAATTCAGTTGTTTTCTTCTTCTTATTCTCCTCCTCCTCCTTC
>NW_007415605.1:0-579 GCF_000475195.1 Diaphorina citri
CTAGGCTAGGATCTTCGTAGTACTCGCCCAGCCGCTCGGCTAGAGGTACCTGCAATATAGAGGAGAATGGAGGGAAATGAACCTGTATCAAATTTCAACAAAATCTGACCAGGCAATCGAGAGTTATAGCGGAACAAACAAAAATCCAAAACAAATGCAAAACTGTGGAGTTGAGAAGTAGACTTCACTATCGGTCAATAATAATAATAAATAAATAATAGACTTTTGAGTGAAAGGTAACTACTGGGCGAGGTTAACGCCGGGGGCGTTCTCTACCACCTAACCCTTAGAGCAGGGGTTTCCAACTAGCGGCCCGCGGGTCACTTGTGGCCCACCAGACCATTTTTGTGGCCCGCGAAGCTTTTTTGGATGTATACAAACTTACCTAAATGTAAAAAAAAAGGTTTAGTACTTGAGCAAAAATGGGTATTGAACCCGGCTCTGCCGCGTACAAGACCAGTGTAGTTATCATTGAGTCATGGAAATTGACTCCCTTTAGTGTTCAGCTACAATTAGGAGAATACTTTTTGAAAAGTTTCGCCTGCGGCGCTCAAAATTCGATCGGACTCATTTCTGAAA
>NW_007415606.1:0-579 GCF_000475195.1 Diaphorina citri
TTGCATGTGTTACTAGTAATGTAGTAGGTACCTAGTTTTACTATTCTATCTCCATTCATATGCACTTGGTTTTACAATCTAAATAATCTACAAACCAGTCTTTAAATCAAACTAACATTCTGGACAGTAAATTTTGCACATGCAATGGCATCGAACTCTTGGATGACTCTTGCTAAATAGTTGGTAGCTGGATTGTGTTACTAGATTATATCTAGGAATGCTATCTATTCAGGTTTGGTGAGTAAATTAATTTAATAGCAAAATAAAATTGTGCTTTGTTGCCAGATTGCCACATACCTAGATTCCGAAGAAATGTTTACTAGGTACAATTTTATTATGTGAATTCATTAAACTTACCAAATAGATAATTCCTACCTACCGACGTACCTACAAAGGTAGGCATTGCTTTGGTGCTACAGCTAAATTGATGTCTGTTTGAATAACTACTAATGACGATGACTAGGTAGTTGGCGGATATAGGTATTAAGTCCAAATTCAGACCTTTTTATCCTCCTTTTGGGACAAGCTAGCAGCCTTCTTACATAGCCTCAGTGGGGAAAAAGGTAGCAGAACGCGTTT
>NW_007415607.1:0-579 GCF_000475195.1 Diaphorina citri
TCCCTCGATTTCCAATAAATATTAATTGTTTCACGCACAACTGCTCGTACGTAGGCTTTTTGGATAGCCAGGTACCTACTTTGTATTTCCTGCTAATGGTGCACAAAATCCCTCCCTCTCTCCCTCTTACAGAGAAAAACTTACCACGACTGAAGGGGAGGAGGGGGTGGAAGGAAAGAGGGGGGAGGGGGAGGGAGAGAGAGAGAGAAAGAATCGGAGAGGGAGGAAATCTATTTTGTATTTTTCTGCTCTCTTCAGTTAATCTATTATTTTTTTTATCGTTGAAAAAATAAATTGCCCATAAAAAAAAACGTTGGGAAATTATCTCCCTCCCAAAGCCTAGTAAAACGTCCCTCCCAAAGCTCTCTTTCATTCTCCATAGTTCCGTCCTCACCAATTGTTCCCTCCGGTTCCTTTTTCCCACTTTCCAATACCCTACACCCATCTCTCCCTCCCCCGTTTTTCAAGCCAATTCTTAGATTTTATAGTAGACCATTGGTAACCTGCCTCGGTGGTGTAGTGGTCAAGGTGCTCGACTGGTAAACAGGAGGGCGTGGGTTCAATCCCAGCCGAGGTATG
>NW_007415608.1:0-579 GCF_000475195.1 Diaphorina citri
GTTTAACCTAACCCTATAATAACACTGGTCACTGCTCGTATGTGCCAGTTCCTTTGGTAGCAATATTCCACGGACGTGACTTCTGCACAAGTACCGTTAATAATACAACACATCGAACAGACCATGAAAATTAGGAATTAGGTACATATGTATAAATATGATATACCCATCCGTAAAAGCAATGCTTGCGCATCAGTTATATTTCTGTCTACTGACAGGAAATTTTCCAAGCAGCCATAAAGTTAGAACTAGGTATTTAATTTGCAAAGTATCCATTATGTATTCGCTTCGAGTGAGCCTTTGCAGTCTGCAAGTGTGTATCTTTGTTCACGTATTACCTAGGCATCTCTCACTTTCACCAAGACTAGAACCTTAGAAGTCTAAGAACACTCCAGTCTAGTTCTAAAGTCACAAATCCAATCGATTCTCGCCAAATAACTGTACTGGTACTGGAGTGTTACTGGACTTAGGTGGTATTTACTGGAGGCTAGTAGCTGAACGGACAAATAGTTTCTTAGAATCCAGCTATAACGGCCTTGTACAATACAGCTATATCTGAAGTTTTAGACCACCTTATTC
>NW_007415609.1:0-579 GCF_000475195.1 Diaphorina citri
ATAAAATCAATAAAGCTGTTCTATGCTGTGATGTCATTAGGAAATTATGTGCCTATTGTATCTCGATAATCATTATATCAGGAATTATAATTTTATTTTTATTAGCAGATACTTTTTCTGGACAAGACAGTTCTTTCTGATCATGACACTTATTAATTAAAATTAATTTAATGATGCAGAAGAATACTGTCAAACAGAAACTTGATATTAAATATTTTACAGGTAGGTATCTATCTATTAAATATTATAAGTAATTTCTATGATACTTACCTGTGATATCTAATCTACAAAATTATTGATAAGTACCTAATAATACAGGTATCGAAGCAAGGTTTTCACCATCACGTTTTGAAGATCAATTAATTATAATGGTGAGTATCTGAGATAATCTTGTAATTGCACTCATCCATGGGCTTCACAACTTTGGGAAACCCTTGGTCAAATTTGATGGATGATTTTTTCACCGTTTTGTCTTGCACTGTTTTTGCAGACAATTTTCATGAGAATTTGAAGATTTAGAAGTCCTTTTGTCTGTCAACTTGGTATTATATTGATCTGCCTGAATACATAGTCACATAT
>NW_007415610.1:0-579 GCF_000475195.1 Diaphorina citri
TATTTTTTTTTTTTTTTTTCAACAATACTTATATTGTTATGTTTTTTGTCAGTCAAATAAAGTTTCATTTTTTTTTTATGAGAAATACGTTTTGTAAAGCTATGTCCACACGTAGTCGATCGACGGTTGATCGAAGATCGACTACGTGTGGACACAGCTTAAAGTTGCTCAGGGGAAAGATACTGAAAAAATACTCAGACAGATTAGAACTTACAAAGTCATTGACATTTTGTAATGAAAATAATGTAATATGGATTAACGTAATGTTTACCAAGACTTTTGTGTAACAAAATGTTTGGCAGCCTTCTTTTAGAAATTGTTTTTCTAAAAAAATCTCGTACTCATCTAGAAATACGTTCGATGTTTTTATTACTTTATATTTTTTCAGTACAAATCGAGGGGTGATTGTTATTGCAACAAAGTACGATTGTACTTTTATGATAAATGAAAAGTTTTCTCTGGTTCATAAAGAAAAAGTGGTGGATAAGTAGGTAAGTATAGTACCCAGGTATACCATTTTATATCTTCCACACAAACAAAAGAGGGTTCTAGCTAGCAAGCTCTTTCTAGACAGATTGA
>NW_007415611.1:0-579 GCF_000475195.1 Diaphorina citri
TGAATTCCAACCGAAGTGAACTTTATAGGCATCATTTTGAGAATGAGATTGTGAGATGCGAAATTGAGGAGGTACCTAATTGTAATACCGTGAAAAATACTGAAAAGATTTACATTCTTTTCCACAAGGGAAGAATCTTAATCAACGTTTAAATGAGTAATGCTAATTAAGACAAGTACCGATATTGAAAATCCTATTCAATTTTAGTTAACAAAACAATTTATTTCCTCTTTAAACAATACAGCTAGTTTCTAAATTTATATCGGTATTTTATACAGCAAATGAATAAGACAAATTTTCAAATGACGAAATACAATAGTTACCTCCGATGGCAATACTTGGAGTTACATTCCTTGTGCTTTCAAAAACAAGTGATTACTCTTTTCCTTTTATCCTCATAGTTATATCATCCAGGCTTAGGTGTAAAGCCCAAAGAGCTCAAATACTCCACGGTAAAGCCCACTCTGAGACTTGAGTGTAGGTGCAAATGCCCCAAATGATGGGTTAAACTTATAAGAATCTACATCTCTACATCATCCAGGCAGGTTGCGTGTATCGTCTCTGTAGTAAATCAGGATT
>NW_007415612.1:0-579 GCF_000475195.1 Diaphorina citri
CGGGACCTTGTGCATGGCAAGAAAATTACTCTCGAGGTAGGAACTTTTTGGTCCTTCCTACCTCGATTATTTTTATTCATTTCCTGTAGACTTTGAAGAGTGGTCAAACTTTCTTGACTTGGCGCTCACCGCGCTCCTTAATTTAGAATTTAGATGTTCAAATCCAAGTCATTTCTTAAAATTTAGCACAGTGTAGGTATTTATCGACAAATGACATTTGACCAACATTCATAGGTCCATATACTTAACGTAGGTAATTAAAATTCCTCATTATGCCTTCAGGCATAAATGTAGGAATATATGGGTATCTACCTTCATTTTATATAATTATTATGTATCTGATATTATACCAGGGCCGTATGCAGGATTTTACTGAGAAGGGGCCCAAGGGTTCAAAGAGTGATGTATGCTCCAAATTTTCGCAGTCTGCCCCATATTAAAGGAACAAAAAAAAAAAAATTAATCCCGCCGGGGAATCAATATGGGAATCGGGGAAACAAAATGGTACTCGTTAGAAAAGTGGGCACTTTGAACTTCTATAGGTACATATTTAGGTATCGAGTATACGTACATCTAAAG
>NW_007415613.1:0-579 GCF_000475195.1 Diaphorina citri
CCCTAAAGGATGGGTTAAACTATTGAATTGAACACTTACCAGAAATAGTTCTCTGTTTGCGGGGCCCTCATGACCCCCACTCCCCCTCCTAGTCTTCTATAGTTCATAGCGCCGCACAGTTTCCATTGATTCGAGTCTGGATCGTACACTTCTATTGTTTTCAGATAGGAAGTGCCGTCAAAACCTCCCACTGCGTACAGCTGACCGTTGACCACTGCGAGTCCCACCTTAAAAACAGTAAGCAGTATTAAGGTGAATTTCGACAACGTAAGCATCCAGATACATACCAACCATACAAAAAGATCAAGATCAAAATAATAATAATAGTGCTTATTTATACTGCTCGTATAGGACTGAAAGTCCCTTTACTCCAGCAGTAAGTAGGCTACTACTTATTGTGGTCAAATCTCAAATTATTCGGAGGATAAAATTCCAAATACCAACCATACAAAAAGATCAAGATCAAAATAATAATAATAATAATAATAATAATAATAGTGCTTGTGGGGAGGTTCCTTCTCTTCTCTGCGAAATTGGGGATGGATAATTAGAGTTGAGGATAAGCTCTTACCTTGTGAA
>NW_007415614.1:0-579 GCF_000475195.1 Diaphorina citri
AAGTGTAAATACCCGTTGTACGGGCCTCTCAGTCCAAAGTATCCCTTCTCCTAGGGTGCAATAGTCTTACATACTGGATACTGGTCCCCGCACACAGGAATTTCGTCAGAAAAAACCCCCATTTCAATGTAATGGAAATCCCTTCCTCTTCTCCGAATCCACAAGTCCACAAATTTATTTCAGATGACATCACCTATCATCTGGACAGTACCTCACCAGAGCCGGATCTACCGGGAGATGATGAGGGTTCTACCCCAGTACCCGCCCCCACTACCACCCCTCAACCAGTGCCTGAGACCAAGAACATTAACCCTGCAGATACGCCCCTGGTCAGACCTAAACCTCCGCCCCAGGTGGACAGATCCAACAAGGTACGTGCTCAATAATCTAAATCCTATGTTGACTAAAAGGGTTAAGGAAATCTAACAAAAAAATCAAAAATAAATTCATTAATAATTTACTAATTACCTATATAGGTAGGTATGTGGATATCAAAGTACATCTAAGTGCTTCCGTAGCATCAATTTCATTCCTTTTTCATCCAATCTTTTCACACTTCGAATGCCGCCACTGGTCGCT
>NW_007415615.1:0-579 GCF_000475195.1 Diaphorina citri
GAAGCACTTGAGAAACAATTCCACACAATACAAACATGTAGATGGAGTCATACAGGGTGTTGTAAAAAAAATAATATTGGAAATGCAAAATAACAATGGGGCTCAAAAATTTTAAAACAAATTACCTAGATCAAGGATCAAAAGTTGAAATAAAATAATTTTCATATTACTCTGTAAACTCTCTATGAATGAGTTGATTATTCTTATGTAGGTTCTAGTTCTTAAGTAAGGCCAATTTTGTAAAAACATATTATCATATACACCTACTTACCACCGACAGTTTCCCAGACCACTTTTTAGCAGCAACTGATGAACTCATTATAGCCTACATACACACACTAGTGAAAGTAAGGGTTTTCCCATTTATAGATTTTTCCAATGACGAACCATTTTTTACGCAGGCTGTTTGGTACCTTCTAAGGGACATTCAATTAAAATTCAATGGAATCATCCTGTATATGGCGGGGTGGATTGGGGAATTGTGGTGGTATAGTAGAAGCTGGGAAAATTGATGAGAAAAGAGGAAGGAAGGAAAGTATGATATAGGAGGAAACAGAATGGATGGCAGTGAGGAGATGA
>NW_007415616.1:0-579 GCF_000475195.1 Diaphorina citri
GTGCCCAGCTGTACATTACCAGATTACCACCACCAACCTGTAACATGATCAAAGAATGAAGATTGGTAATTTGGAACTTGTTACTGTACCAAACTGATTTTGGACTAATCAGATCCCTAGAAAATTGCAGTCTTCTGGAAAGCTACTACTTTTATAGATACAATCATGGATCTTCAGATCTACGAACTAGTTTCATCAGACATTTGTAAATTGATTTACGGTGAGAATATAAATGAGATAGCTCTGCATACAAGAGACGAGAAGGTATTTAGTAAATTGGGCACAATCCTAGTAAACAGTTGCTAATTAGCTGGGAGACTTTAAACACTGAGGGTACCAGCCAGAAATTTCCATTGCTAAAGCAATAGCAAAGGTTGAGTGAAGGGCATCCTTTGTAACTAGCCAAAACTAAATGTCAGTCCAAAACAATTACCTTGAGGCTGACAAAAAACACTATCTGAACATGGGATTAGGCAAAGAAGAAGAAGAAGTGCAGAGTCACTACTTTCAGATCATCTTGTAAACTCCAAATTAGGTGTTTCAAGATGATATTTCATTTGAAGCCACTCTTCTTACAAA
>NW_007415617.1:0-579 GCF_000475195.1 Diaphorina citri
ACAGTGGAGGTCTCACAAGGCAGAAACACACTACCATCACATCACGTGAGCTCACATGACGTGATGTTAGTGTGGCTGTCCTGAACGAAATTACATACAATATTATGGGAAAACTTTGAACTAGATCTTTCTGACTCCCCATGAGTTCACGTGACGTGAGTTCAGCAACGAATCTCAAATTCGAAACGTCTCGTCTTTCTCGTGGACAAAGTCCCAGAATTTCGGGCCTGAATGTTTCGAGTGCTGCAAAGGTGTTTGTGTGTGTTGTTTAATTAAATTGTGTTCTTGTAAACAAAGCTTAGCATTTTATTAGATCTAACATGTCGAAGCCCTTTGTGGTAAAACGCTTTGAATTCGGGCCCTTTGAAGCCTCCTGCCTGTCCTGTTTTCCTGTTTGTTTTGTTACATTCCTACTGACCCAAATTCGTCAACCTAAGGCCTCTTTGTGACTGGTTGTCACACATTTTCTATGAGAAAAATAATGGAAAGGTTTGATAGACCTGTGACAGTGGGTGTCTTTTAGTCCCGAAATCGAAGAGAGAAGGACAGGATAGGGAAAGCCAGGCGTTCCGAGAACGA
>NW_007415618.1:0-579 GCF_000475195.1 Diaphorina citri
TAAATTGATGGCACGCCGCCAATGCAGTGAAGCAGAAGTGAGATTAGATGAAAGAGGAGTGCAATGAGGGGAAAGAGATATGAATTTATGACACAAATTAAGCTCCCATGGCCTAGTGGTCACTGCGCTCGCCTTGCACGCGGGAGACCCAGGTTCGATTCCCGGCCGGGTCAAGAAATTTGTATCATGCAAATGATCGATTCCGTGACTGGCCGTTGCGGGGCCCACTCAGCCTCGTGAGGGTAGCTATGACATATAAATGCACATAGCGACCGGTGCCAGCATGGTAGGTACACATTGGATTTTAGGATTATTGAGATATTGGGAAAATCCTACAATGCTGCAGTGAGCACCAGAGTTGTGACATAATAACACAAAGAAACTGCATTTACATTTACCATAAAATTTATGACACAAAAAAGCTTTTATAGCGAGTCTTTCCCTTTCAAAATGACCCAATGCGTTAGCTACTTACACGAACTAAAAAACAAAGCGTACTAGATATATGAATAAAATTAATAACTTGTGAAATTGTCAACAAATTTTGCAACAAAAAAGAAAGACCGGACTCAACAACAA
>NW_007415619.1:0-579 GCF_000475195.1 Diaphorina citri
AGAACTTCGTATAGTATTGTCTTAAGTGGAAAGTTTCTAAAGATTGTTGTCGGAATTTCTTGTTTGTAGTTGGTCAAATGGTAACCGATGTGTGATTATTTTTCTTTTGGACATTGACAAATCCGTCGCATAGTATTTTACTTCTTTGCTCATTACTAGACTGATAATTTCTTCAGTTATTAGCGCTCCGCCCCGCCAAGTCAAGAAAGTTTGATATACCTTTGCATTTAGTACAAGTCTGCACAATACATTTGTACCTATAGATAAAATGAAGCAGATAGGGTAAGTGTACCATTTATTCGCCCACCTAAAAAAACGTACCATTTATTAATCTCTTGGAGGGTTTCAGCAGTCATTATATATAAGTTCTGTGGGTCATCTTGATAAGGAGAACCAAAAAGGCAGATATATTTTGCAGAACTTCAAAAGTTTTGCAGAACTTCTTTTGAAGTTCTGCAAAATATATCTGCCTTTTTGGTTCTCCTTATCAAGTACCATTTATTGGCCCACCTGTACCATACGCCACATAAGTCTGAACTGGACAAACTTTTTCAAGATCGAATTTCATCAAAAGAAAGG
>NW_007415620.1:0-579 GCF_000475195.1 Diaphorina citri
TATATTAATATTAGTAAATTAGTGTACTGACAAATTGGACAGAAGATATTGATGTTTTTAGATCTTTAAAACGAGTTTATAAAATAATAATAATAGTTTTAAGCATAAATGCTCGTCACAAATGTCGAAATGTCGTTCCCAGCTTAATACACTGCGCTGAAATTTTCTGCCTTCACTTGGACTCGAACCACCAACCTGAACATCCAGAATTGTTACGAGTAAGTATTTACTTCATGTCCTGAACAGGGTGTCTACCAGACTGGAAAACTGGGAAAAGTCAGGGAATTTTGTGGAGACTGGAAAAGTCAAGGAAATATCAAGGAATTTCACAAAAAAGTGACAAAAATCCAAAAAAGTCAGGGAATTTTTCCAAGCCTACAATTTTTGAAAAAGTGGACTCTGGAAAACCGGGAAAAGTCAGGGAATGTTATTTTTCTATTTTGGTAGACACCCTGCCTGAACTATGTATTTACCTTGTCATTTATGAGGGACGATACCGTAGAATTTCGCAGGAAATGATAAAAGCTGAAAATGCTGCCGTAATTCCTTTGAGAGCCCCACGTCAGTGTCAGAGGAATG
>NW_007415621.1:0-579 GCF_000475195.1 Diaphorina citri
TTTTTGAAGAGGTTTGACAGAGGGAACTGTAACTGCTATGGTCTTATCGTCCCGAAATCGAAAAGAGAAGGAAGACAGTATAGGAGAAAGCCAGCCGTTCCGAGAACGAACATTATCCCATCAGGATGAAATCCGCCCCGGGCGGGAATCGAACCCGCGGCCTAGCGCTTACAAGGCAGACGCACAATTCTTTCACAAGCTCAATTTATAAACCTTGAGCTGAATCCTCCTCGTTTAAAACTTTTGCAAAATAGCTCAAGTTTTGTGTCGACTGAAGAGGAAACAGCTCAGAGCTCAGGTCTAATGGCATTATTAGATCTTCTTCCTTCTCATGAAATTTTCTTTTTATGCTATTCTTTTTGTTCTTTTGTCGCAACTAATCTTCTTTTCGTCTCAAGCAATCTTTTACAGTTTTCCAAGCATTTTTGATTTTTCTGTATTCACTAAAATTTTGAATAGTAGGTATTATTATTGTGGAGAGAGAAAATTGTTCACGTTGCTCGTTTTGAATTGTAATTAACTATTTTTTTTTTTTTTTTTAGGTTCCGAGTCGTCCTGGACTATCACATTAAACATGCC
>NW_007415622.1:0-579 GCF_000475195.1 Diaphorina citri
AAAAAAAAAAAAAAAAAAAAAAAATGCATTTTTCGTAAGATAAATCATGTCTTGCATAATACTATAATGTCTATGGACTCCATAGAGGTCGTCGTGTAAGATTAAAAAAATAAAATAAAATTATAACTGAGGCCCAAGATGTGAGGTCAAATTTCGATACTAAATCCAACAAGAAAAGTTCAAATATTGTACTCACTATTGTCTATTGTCACATTCACATACTTATAGGAACCTAGTTTGGAACATTTTCCATACAAAAGAATAGGGCTGAATGAGAGAGGGGACAAAGTTTAGAATGCTTCTGCCATTCTATCTAACTTGTTGTAATATCATGCTCTTGACTTTTCCATAGTACGTCCTTTGTTGGCAAAATATTCACATGGTCCATGATGAAATTTGAATTGCAAAATAGGTGGACGAACTATTTTACATTTTTATATGGCGTAAGGGGGAGGGATAGGTTTTATATCTTTTTTCTCTCCCACTCCATAACTTTGGGGAATTATTATTTTTTGTACCTAGGAACCTATAGCTAGTAGTTGTAAAATAAATGTACCAGTACCTATATCTATAGTATAC
>NW_007415623.1:0-579 GCF_000475195.1 Diaphorina citri
CACATCACATCTCGCTGTAGCTGAGGGGGGGTGATGGTCTTTGGCCGGAGTGTGAGGTTCTCCGGGTCGTCCTGGGGCGAAGACCCAACCATCGACCCTAACATCAAAGATCTTTTCAACTGCCCGGCAAACCCCACCAGCCTAACACCACTTGCTTTATCTCTAGACAAGTCCAACCCAGGTTGCCTCCTTCCTGGAGTTCAAGACAGAAAGGGAGTGTGGAGAGGAACAGTAGTCCGCTGCCGCTACTACAACAACAACAACATCATCACATCTCTTCACACTCCATTTAGTTGTCAAGAACTGAAGGGTGTAAGATTGATTACCTTGCCATTGGTATCAATCTATCAATTTAATTCGAAGAAACCATTACCATTTACTGATGAAAATTTGTAATGAAGCCCCTGGCGTGGTTCGAAAATAACTTCGAGTTTTAATATTCGCTATTTAAATGCCGGTTTAAAGTTTACGTACCTAGTCAACTTTGTGTCGTCAATTACCCCGCTCTACTGCTCTTTCTCAGTGCCTCATTTCCTATTCCATTGTTCTCAGTTACCCCGCTCTCCTCGTAATGCCGGC
>NW_007415624.1:0-579 GCF_000475195.1 Diaphorina citri
AATATTTTTATATGCTTGTTTTTGATACTCTTGGGAAGGTGAATAACCAGTGGAGCACTTTCGTAGCTGAAGATCAATTTGTATTGGTAGACCGATTCCCGCTCGGGGTGGATTTTATCCTAAACAGACAAGGTTTGTTTTAGGAACGGCTAGCTTTCTCATATCCTGTCTTCCTTCTCTCTTTGCTTTTGGGACGATAAGACCTTAGCAGTTACAGGTCCCTCTCTCTCAAACATTTTTTTTTTTTTTAGATAGATATTAAGAGATCTACATATACTTGCACTAGATAGGCATAGACAGAGCATATCCGGTATTGTTTGTAACCTATGACATTGCACACATGCTCAAGGCACTATGTAATATTGTGTAGTTTACTTGTCAATCAGTAAATTCTATCGCATCAGAAATCGTCTAGAACTGCATTCAAAATCATTGTTTCCAAGTAGCGGTCTTCAACCTTCAACAAAAGTTGAAAGGTTGGACCAATCAGTACGATTTTTCCCCCCTTAAACAGATAATAAATAAACTCTGGATATTTTCGTGTCTAGCAATAATCCTGCCTTTTGAACATGCCTTTAC
>NW_007415625.1:0-579 GCF_000475195.1 Diaphorina citri
TAAAAAAAAAAAAAAAAAATGGCAAATTGGCAAAACGCCCAAGTTAAATGCTTAATGAATGAAAGTGGGGTTCACCAGGTTAAACTACATTACCAAGCCATTTAGGTTGATGTTGTAACAATGTAAAAGCCTTGGCTCATTGGCAATGGTAACATAAATCTCATTTTTAGGATCCATACACCAGGGTGAAGGTCTCTAGTCATATCTATTTGACTTGTCCTAAACCACAGTCACCCATCGTGAGGACTAGTGCTCATTCCGCTTTTTGGCTTCAAGCACCGCCTAGGAGATTGTTTCAAGAAGATCCAAAGCCATGAGACCGAAAGAAAATCAGGTCTGCACCGCAGAATGAACAAACTGAGATTCGAGTTTTGAACTTACTTTGCTGCTAGGAGCTCTGAGTATATCTCCTATGCCTCCACCATTCCTCAGTCCCTGGTTCAGAGTGGTTACAATACACATGATGAGAGAATCACATGCTCTCTCCTTCACATCTCCCTCAACACTCACGAACTTGACTGGAAAATAAACAGAGAAATTAGTTAGGAAAGTTGGAAATAAAGGTGTGTCTATAAAAAT
>NW_007415626.1:0-579 GCF_000475195.1 Diaphorina citri
TTTATTTTTGTTTGTTTCATAGAGTTCTGTTCAACAAATGCACGAATGGTATCAATGGAAAAAAAAAAATTTTTTTTCTGAACAAAATCATTTTCTTTTTCAAAAAGTTATTTCTTACAGAGGGCGAGGCGACAAAACTTATTTCTTGTAGAGCATTCCATTCTCCAAAAGCCAAAGCCAGGGCTTCATATAGTTGTCCTGACACTAGAATGCTGGCATTACTACCGTATGTTGGCTTTACCTATCTTATGTGGTACTCCATTGCTATTTTAATATGTGTTTTCCAGTTGATAAAAGAGATTACTTACCGCGCCTTCTGTGCTATAGTAGAGCATTCCCTTTATTTACTATCAAGGTTTCCTATTCTCATCGGAAGGGAACACGCAATTTCTATTTACTATCGAGTTTTATTTCTTAGAGTTATCTCTTATGAGGTTCCACTGTATTATTTTCTTTTTTCTGTTTCGTTCATTTGTTTTGTGTTTTTTAGTTGATATAACTGATTACTTACCGCGCCTTCTGTGCTATAGTAGAGCATTCCATTCTCCAAATCCAAAGCCAGGGCTTCATATAGTTGTC
>NW_007415627.1:0-579 GCF_000475195.1 Diaphorina citri
TTTCCACTTGCATATTATTTATCTTTTGGACTTATAACCTCATCTTTCTTTCAAACCGCTTACCTATTTCAATATTAGGAAACATCGGTTATTTAGACATCTCCACCATTAAGATCGGTAGTTTTGACATCTCCCCTACTGAAACTTGTATTTTTGGCGTCTCCACTATTAAATGGTTTCTTCAAATTAAATTGATCTCAAAGGCAAGGTAAACCTAGAACCCTTGATTTGGTATTTTTACATATACCTATTTAGCATAGGTATTTGGTAATTTTGTTATTTTTAGCATCTCCACTGACATCAAAGCATTATAGCAATTAAGATTCCTTACGTGTTTCCTGGTCCCGAAAGCGAAGAGAGAAGGAAGACAGGATACGAGAAAGCCAGCCGTTCCGAGAACGAACGTGATCTATTTGTGATAAATCCACCCGGGACGGCAATTGAACCCACGACCGACCTAGCGCTTTCAAGGCAGACTTATGCTACTCTCCAATCTAACTCGACTGGGCATACCTATCAATTAAGATTCCTTAAGTTTCAACTACTGAATCTTAAGTAAAACCAGGAGGCGGTTAGTAA
>NW_007415628.1:0-579 GCF_000475195.1 Diaphorina citri
GTAACAAGTAAAAAATAGATTGTATTTGTAAACATGTCTGTGTTTGTATTTTAAACTGAAATGTGTTTTATTTGAATTTTTTATATCTACCATTGTTAGTAACTCTTTTAGATACCAGATTTGATGTGTCCCTATAGATCTCTATAGAAAAATCATACACGACAACAATAATGAATAATTCACATTACAAAAATAATACAAATTATATTTGTGGAAAAATAGTTCCCCTATGTACAGTATAAATAAATGGGTAGGTATACATAATATAGGTAAGTGAAAAATACTCTAACATTAGGTACTGTTGTACCTCATAATTATGATCATTCAAGCACAGAAGCACTGAAAAACTGAAATGTAAAACGGTCAGAAAGCCTTGAACCGGAACTTGGTTTGCCGCACAAGGCAGGCCAAGTTCCGGTCTTGCTTTCAGAAAAACCTCTAGGAAACCGGCAGTGCGGGAGGCCAAGTCCCATTTTTGATTTCAGGAAGATTTTTCTCTAAGGAACTCCATTTTTTAACAAGGTTTGATTCAAAATACAGTCTAAAATCACACACTTCATTTCCGAAATTATTTCACAA
>NW_007415629.1:0-579 GCF_000475195.1 Diaphorina citri
TTTGGTACCTATGAGGGTTTAATTTTGCGGAATTTTATTTCAGACCTATTCCGGTTTTCCGGTCACTCAGAAAGATCTAATAGGTACACCAACTCAGAAAGATTACGGATGGATTAGGGAGCTATAAAAAGTAAAAATCCCACAAAAACCAGTTTTTTTGGTTTTTTGGCTTTATGGTTCTCTGGGCAAAATTTGCACCACCATTTTCGTGATCCAGGTTTGGATAAGTCCTTCTATGGGAACAGACAGAGTGACAGACAGACGACACCGAAGCGAATACAATAGTCCGTCCCTTATACCTTTTTATATTACTATTGTAATAATAAAGGCAGGACGGACTAAAAAGGAGCTAAAGTCATTTAACTATACTCTTTCAAGGGGAATACTCAGTCAATGATTCAATGAATGAAATGAGTCGAATCCTAAAACAAGTAACTCACTCTCCAACTCAAGACGGTTTATGACTCATTAACTGAGTAGGTAACTTTCAGTGTCTCCAGACTTAGTGATTTTTCACTAAATTTAGTGAATTCTTGGCAAATCTAGTGATTTAGTGATTTGAGGCCAAAATCTAGTGAT
>NW_007415630.1:0-579 GCF_000475195.1 Diaphorina citri
TGAAAATTTGGACCGATTGCAATACTTTCATTACTAGTATAGCTCCGCTATACTGTAGTAATAGAAAGTAAAAAAGTGCCTAACGACCCAGAAAGGGTTAGGGAGAGAAAATTAGGAATAAAGGGCAAAGGGAAAAAGGGAGCTAGGTCTAAAGGGCAAGGGGGAAAAAAGGGGCCGTTTAGTGAAAAGGGTAAAGGAGGGGAAATTAAGTATAAAATTCGGAAAAACTCGGCAAGGTAAGTGGGGTTAGGGTAGGACAAAAAAATGTAAGGTAATGTCAGAAATGAGTAGCGTAGGGAGGGAGCTGGACTAAAAAATGTAAGGTAATGTCAGAAATGAGTAGGTAGCGTAGGGAGAGAGATTTAATTAGGGAACATTTAGGCAAAATTTACTTAAGTTAAATAGGAATGGAAAAATTCACCAATGTCAAGGGGAAAAATGGGACAAAAAAAGGGAAAAAATGGGAAAAAGGGAAAAAATGGGAAAACGCGCATACGGACGGTCGGTCGAGAAGTTTAGGTAAAGTCCGGGGCAGGATTAGACAGGGATTAGGGAAAGGTTAGTTAAGTCTGGGAAGAA
>NW_007415631.1:0-579 GCF_000475195.1 Diaphorina citri
CTGACGGGTGACTTGCTCTCCTCACCGTTGCTTAACATATTGACGATTTTGACAGTTCTGAAACACAAAACAAACAATGGCGGGATTGAGATGATGCATGGGTCTCAATTACCTGGCAATACTCTGCTTGTGTATTTACACACAATTGTCTTTGTATACTTCACACTGTGGCGAAATACAAAAACTTGGATAATAAGAAAATGGACAACAGTCTCATTTACATAGGTGATGTTCGAGTGTCCGAAACACAAAGTGTGACTGGATTGTGTTCATATGGTACTGTGTTGTCATGTTGTGACGTCACATGATGTATACTGTCAAGGATGAGATGTGAAGAGATCATGATATGCACATACTACTAAACTATTCACATAGCTACTTGTTTATTTTGCTGCTTTATGACTGAAAATTCTCTTTTTAAAACGGTCGAAAAATTAGGAATAGTTGTGTCATTGGCATAACCATTATTCCATAGAAAAAATTCCATGTGTATGGTTTATAAATGGGTAACAACACACTTGTGTCTAAAACATCTTCCAATTCTAAATTGTACTAATGATGCGAAACATAGGTAAAGTC
>NW_007415632.1:0-579 GCF_000475195.1 Diaphorina citri
ATTCGCGACTTGTTCGCGGTATTCGCGACTTGTTCGCGGTATTCGCGACTTGTTCGCGGTATTCGCGACTTGTTCGCGCTATTCGCGACTTGTTCGCGGTATTCCCGACTTGTTCGCGGTATTCGCGATTTGTTCGCGGTACTCGCGACTCGTTCGCGATATTCTTGGTTTGTTCGCGGTTCTCGCGACTTGTTCGCGGTATTCCCAACTTGTTCACGGTATTCGCGATTTGTTCGAGGTACTCGCGACTCGTTCGCGGTAATCTTGGTTTGTTCGCGGTACTCGCCACTTGTTCGTGGTATTCGCGGTTTCTTCGCGGTATTCGCAGTTCGTTCGCGGTATCCGTAATTTGTTCGCAGTATCCACGACAAACCGTGAACAAACCGCGGATACCGCGAACAAACGACGAATATTGCGAACACATCCCAAAAATGTACCTGAAAACAACTGTAAAACACAATGTAACTTCTATCTTAATAATCACAGAGGAATCTCCAAACACATAATCAAGATGTAGGAGAAACCTAACCTCAACCCCCTACATTTCCCCTGATCCCCTACTCTTTGTTTTGGTAGTAG
>NW_007415633.1:0-579 GCF_000475195.1 Diaphorina citri
CGCCCGCCTTTTTAAAATATAGCAAAATGTCCGCCTTTTTGAAGTTTCGGCCTCAAAAACCTAAATTACGTAATGTATGGTTTTCCGTTGAGAAGAGGACGTCAGGACTCGAACTTTTAAAAAAACATAAATGCAATTTTTGTGCAATTAAGGTACCTCATTTACAATGTATACGTATATTCAGTAGGTATGTAAATAGGTACCTATGTAGGTACACTGTAGGTATACATAGATATAAAAAAAAATGTTTATTATACTGGTGGTTTTTTTGTTGATTATTTTCTGCGTCCTCCTTTTGGTTGAAATGTCCGCCTTTTTTAGCCAAAATGTCCTCCTTTTGAAATTTCTTGTCTGGTAACCCTAAACAAGACTAACATATAGCTCTAAGTACTTGTGTACTTTTAGGCTTGTTCAGGCCTAGCTCCAGTCACGATATGTCGATCTTATCATACCTACGTCACACGAGGCTCACTGGAGTTTCGATTCCCGGTATAGTCACAGTTTTTTTTCGGCTCTGTGCTTGAAAATCTTCAAATAGACAATTTTCAGTGAAGTTCTTGTACACTGCTGACTAGGTAC
>NW_007415634.1:0-579 GCF_000475195.1 Diaphorina citri
GCGGTAGGTAAATGCTCTCACACAACTGTTCTCGTATGCACATTTTATATGCAGTAACAATTATTTCCAACTTTTTTTTATAGTGTTTCTGGGCCGATCAGCCCTTCTTTTCATGATAATTTTATTTATCCAGTGCTCAATTTGGTGCCTTTTTGTGCATGACTGCACTTTGCACTTTCAGACTTGGAAGTAGTTGAACTTTTTTGCTTCAGTGAAAAATATGGATGAGTAGAATTTTAAAAGTGCCTAGCCTCACATGTGTAGAAAAGGAACATAAAATTCTAACGAAATCATTAGAAAATTAGAATACAGAGAATGCAGTTCGTTTTCCAAAAAATATGAACAATGATTTTTTTGAATGTGTTTTTCTAAATTCAGAAGATCGATAACAACCAAGTCTAATAAACATTGAAGTAAACATAGGCAAATAAAAAATGAAACACCTTTAAACTCCAGTTCCGCCCCTAAACTTAATATTTCAAAAGAACTTAAACATAGTATATGTCAGACTGATAAGAATCTTTGAAACTCAACATATCAAGGAAACAAAAGCAGGAAATGATATTGAATGGACGTAGT
>NW_007415635.1:0-579 GCF_000475195.1 Diaphorina citri
TTCAATCCCAGCCGAGGTATGGAATTTTATCCTCAATATAACTTGAGAATTTGACCACAATAATAGTCGTAGCCTACTTCTGGGTTAAAGGGACTTTTCAGTCCTATGCGAGCAGTATAAATTTTATTTATTTATTTGATTATACGCTAAGCATCACGGCCTTGGCCAGCTAGGACCACGGAAAATGATAAAGTATCATGTCAATTTATTTCTTCTTCTTTTTCTCATCCCAGCATTTCTTCATCCTCTCTTCATGTTGTTTTTTCCTCTCTTCTGTCCAGGGGGCTCGTGATGTTTTCTTCTTCTCCTTTTCTTTGTATCCTCGGAATGTTTTTACCTTCTGCCTGAATTTCGTTCGGTCCAATAATTATTATTATTACTAGTGAACGTGGAAAATCGCGTCTTCCTTGCTGCCAGGGGAAACAAAGAGATTAATAACCCGGTTATAGCTAATATTATACATCTTCTATTGGCTGACATCCTGAGTCCTGACAATGAGAGTGAATATTTTCACAGGCACATCTAATGACCATGGCGAAAATTTCTGCCTCATGGTCAATATACAGGGTATGCTCGAAG
>NW_007415636.1:0-579 GCF_000475195.1 Diaphorina citri
AGAAAGAAAGAGGAGAATAAGAAAGAGAAGAAATGGTTAAAATAATAAATTAAAATGGCAATAAAAATGGCTTCTCCAGATAAAACCATTAACCAATCAGTGAATAACCTCACTCTTGGATTAATCTACAATGGATTAATGCACAAAAGTCTGTACGTGTGTATGTATATTAACTATGTACATATCTACTTATGTAATTATCTACAAACATGTGGAAAGCTGAAAAATTGCATGTATAACTTTATTCCACTATGTTCCATTTCTATGTAACTTTTTCTATGTACCTATGTCCTAACAATGAATTTTATTGGAATTCCAAGAAGAAAACTTGGGTAACCTACACTCATTTCTCATTATCAAATGGTTTTCCTGTGGAGTTTTTAAATAAATTTAATTACTTTCCCACAGTTCTTTGCTCTAAAAAAAAAGAAAGAAAAAGAATTATAGGAGGAGGAAAAAAAGAAGAATTAGGAGTAGGAGAAAAAAAAAAGAAATAAAAGAAGAAGTAGGAGGCGAAGAGAAAAAGAAGAAGGAATGAGAGCAAGAAAATCTTCTTTTCCTCGCATGAAATTTATACTC
>NW_007415637.1:0-579 GCF_000475195.1 Diaphorina citri
GGAAAAATCCTACAATGCTGCAGTGAGCACCAAAGTTGTGATATAGTAACACAAAGAAAAGACATTTATTTATTTTTTCCCATTTCCCATTTTTCCTATTTTATTCTTTGATCTCTCCCCACAAAATGAACATGGAACACTCTGCTTTGTATAGTCAAAAGCTTTTAAAGCACACTGTACTGTGCAGGATTACAAATTATGTTGTTTTTTCCCCGCTTTCCACTCAACTTTTGCCAAGATTTTTCTTTTTTCCCTCCAAAGCATAAAAAAAAGCTTGGGAAAAACGGGAAAGTTTATAATTTCTCCAAATGTGCATTATGTGTTCGTGCGAATATTAAAACTTATGTATTTGTTCTCTAATGCTGATATTATGTGAGAGTTTATTTTAGTTCTTATAAGTAGAATTAGTGCTACTTGCTTAGGAAATAGCAAAGGTTGAGTGCGAAGGGCATCCACTCGTAAAATTTTGTAGCCAA
Organism: Diaphorina citri; assembly: GCF_000475195.1. Lineage (NCBI taxonomy): Eukaryota > Metazoa > Arthropoda > Insecta > Hemiptera > Psyllidae > Diaphorina > Diaphorina citri. The sequence goes on from NW_007415637.1 coordinate 477, forward strand.
AACCAAATGTCAGCCCATAAGCGACAAATTTCAAGATCAGAGCTCATTTGTGTGGGAAAATGTGAAAAAAATCCCCCAAAAACCAAAAAGTTTTTTTTTTTTT
>NW_007415638.1:0-579 GCF_000475195.1 Diaphorina citri
CTCTGAGTTCAGACAGCAACTTGTGTCTCCTGTTTCATCAATATAGGGTGTATATAAAATTGTTTATCCAAGAACCACATAAACTTGCATCACTTTATTCCCTGCACCCAGTTATACCTGGGTACAATAGTACATACTTAAATTGGAAATCTTTACCTTGGTCTTCTTTGGTGAACTGCCTACACCAAATGGATCAACTTGACAGTGAGAGCCACATTATAGTACATACCTGAAAACAGAGGAAAGGGTTTTTGTAAGTAAGAACAACTCATTGGACATTGGACAACTCAACTCAAAAGACTCTAAAAGGGAGGAAGACGTCATAATTTGGAGCCTTTAGTAATCTTCAAATCTAGTGTGAGGAATAAAGTGTTACCCTGTGAAACAAACCTGAAGACAAATTTCCCCAAAACTATGATGATATTATCCGAACATGTTATTTTCTCCAGTGAAAAGGAAATGCCTCGTTTATTTTTTTCTCCCATCCTAGAGAAAAATATGTAGATAAAGAAATGGAATGAAAACGGAATTTCTCTCTCAGCAGTTATTCATGTCGCCTAATGCCGAATGTCAAAACAG
>NW_007415639.1:0-579 GCF_000475195.1 Diaphorina citri
AAAGAGAGAGAGAGAGAGAGAGAGAGAGAGAGAGAGAGAGAGAGAGAGAAAGGTAGAGAGGGTATCAAATCGATCGCATCCTAGCTGTAGGGACAAATTTTTCGCTACCTTCTCTTCGCTTCGGGGGAATGAAGCGATTATTGGATTTTATTTGAACCAAATTTGTTCAGAAGTCACGTCAATGGAAAAATGCTACAAAAAAGCTGTCACAATTTGACCGGAGACCAGTGTTATGGGGTTATGTTAAACCTATAGGGTTATGTTAAACACAAAAAGGAGCTTTCTTTTTCACTGTCGTGGTTATTAATAATTAACGAAATTTTAAATCTATGATTTTTTTGCATATGCCAGTCCAATTTAAGTTCATAGTAGCAAGTTTTTCACTCTTTTTCTAGGGAGTAAATCGATTATTTGATTCTATTTCAGTATTAAATTTGATGTCGATAGTAGTAGTTTCTCGTTCACCTTTTTCTCATGAGAAAACAAATTTATTGCTTGGGATACATAACTATTTTTATGTGTGTTCCAATTTTCTCGAATAAATGTTGCCTCAGAGAAACACTGTGTAATGTAATACGC
>NW_007415640.1:0-579 GCF_000475195.1 Diaphorina citri
GAGAGAGAGAAAGTACAAGATTCATGACACCCATCTTGTTTTTGTTGATAGATGGACAGAGTTCATGTGTCTCTCTCACTCTCTTCTCTCTCTCTCTCCTTCCCCTCCCTCGTAATCTCCCTCTCTCACTCAGTCTCATTGATTGTAATCTTCTCTCCTTTTTCACTTTAGCCCAAGCACATCCAATATGCATCATCACAAGGACCAGATGTAATCTTGCTCGAGATATGGGAACGTGGTGATTTATGGAACCAGGAAGGAAAGAGGGAACCCAGGGGAAGAACGTGATGGATGGTACCTGTGTGGGGAGAGGGTTTATTAGATAGAGGGTAAACCCGTACTTATAGCTGTAACTGAGGGTTATGAGGGTCATGCTACAGTTAGGGTTAATGAGGGTCATGCTTAATTTTAGGTACCTATTATTTTATTTTTTTCTCCTTCTTTTTCTTTTCTTTTCTAACTGACGTTGTACAATTGTATTAATTGAAATGTTGTATTTTTAATGTTATATTATGTACAATAAAAATAAATTGAATTGAATTGAATTGAGTTCTATGAGGTCATTTTCGCCATCTTGAA
>NW_007415641.1:0-579 GCF_000475195.1 Diaphorina citri
TCAATCTACAAAAGATTCTGCTAATGTCAAGTTTGTGCAGACATGAAAAATGGAGGTTGTCATTTTTGGTCCAGTTATGAATAACTTTCTCTTCTTCACATCCTTCACACATCCAAGTTCTTTCTCGATCTTAAACTGGATAAATGATAATAATAATCAATAAATATTCAGATAATCATGTATCTTTTTTAATTCCAGAACTGGCCAACAGTGTCTGAAAGGACAAGAGATGTGTCCAAACTACACGAAGGATCCGGAAAGCAGTGTCCCCATTTGAAAGAAACGAACGAGGAACGAAGTGGAACAAAATGCACTGACTTGTGAGTTCAAAATTTCAAATAACATCTTTTATCAATAAACTCTGTGCTCGATCGAAGAGTGTTGAGGTAAATGGGCTGGTTGTTGGGGTATTTTAGCTTTTTAGAAAATGCAGAGTAAAACCCATAGGAACTTGTGGTTATTGTCAACACCCTATCATTTCAGATACAAATGGCTGACATCCAGCTGGTCCAGATGCAAGCTCCCCAAAGGACTGAGTCAGGAATTGTGTGGTGGAGGACTCCAGTTTCGAAACGTCAC
>NW_007415642.1:0-579 GCF_000475195.1 Diaphorina citri
TTCATATTCTGCTGAGATAAGATTGAAAAGTCCCTTTAAAGGAATTTTTAAAGGAATTTTAATTGTGTTAAGCATAAAATTAAATGCTTGTCACAAATGTCGTTCCCTGCTTAATGCACTACGCTAAATTTAATGGCTTGACTAGGACTCGAACCACCAACCTCCAGATCCGAAGTCCACCGCGCTAACCACTACACCACTGAGGTTGGTAAAAGTCCCTTAAATCTCGCAATCTAACTAAAGTCTTCTGTATTTTGCCATTTTAACATTCACAGTGTAATAAAATGGTCGAAAATAGTTCAAAATACATGAGACCTTGGTTAGACTGCGGGGTAAAGTGACCATTGAATCTCATCCTAAGAGTAGAAATACTCGTAAGGTTAATTCTATTTCTATTCTACTTTTTTCACTCTGTTCCAATTCTACTCTTTTTTTTTCTTCTACTACATTTATCTTTTTTTCTAGTTAGGCAAGGTCTTTTTACTGAATTGTTAGTTGTACGTATTATTCTTTAACCCATCAAATATACGAGACCTTGTTTAGACTGCTGGGGTAAAGGGACTTTTCAGTCCTATTCGG
>NW_007415643.1:0-579 GCF_000475195.1 Diaphorina citri
AGGGTAAAAGAACACTCAAATAAGCATCATTCAATAGGATAAGGAAAGTCGTGTGATGTTCACACCAGATTTTTTCCACTCTGTATACATCATTTCCTTTACCATTAAGGTACACAAAGACCTGTGTACCTACCTATATTGTCCTCAAGCTTGTATGATGGAACATTTTGTATCCTATGTTATTGTACATTTTGTATTGTATGTTATTGTATACTTTGTACGATATTTTTGTACATTATTGAATCTGTTCAATAAATCATAGGGAAGGACATCAAAAGAAGTTTATAGAACGCCTAGGGCATTGTCCAGTCGAGTTCAGCTCATTCATCATTCCTTGTTTTCCTCTATTTGAGGGGACGGCTATTTGCTAACAGGAAAAGCGGAAAAGTCTGTAAAAAGAAATTAATAGAGGGAACTGTAACAGCTAGCAACAAAACGGAGTTCTTATCGTTCCGAAATCGAAGAGAGAAAGAGGACAGAATAGGATAAAATTTTAGGATAAAATCTACCCCGGGCATCAGGAATCGAACCCGGCAGGCACTCTACCCTTCAAGCTAACTAGGCTGGCCTAACAAATGA
>NW_007415644.1:0-579 GCF_000475195.1 Diaphorina citri
AAATTGAAGATTGCATTTGTGGGGGTGTTAGGGGTTAACCGCAGCAACACCACTATTACATTATGATACACAGAAAACCGTACGTAGTGGCGGAGATAAAAACGAAGAAGGACGAAAAGAAGATGGTAAAAAGGAAATATTAAGACTGCGAATAATGGTTTACGTAAAAGAAGGTACAATAAAAGAGGCAGTTGTAGACATTTTATAAAAGCGGTCGTTGTGCATTAATCGCCCACAGGTGCCAAATGGTAAAAGGAATGGGTTTTCATTTTACAAGAAAATGCTTATTTTTTCTTCACTTTTTCGCAAAAAGGATTTTGCTATAATATTACTCATGTTGAAATCACTTGTAATTTGTAAAATACAACATATGTACATAGTAGCGTGAATGAATAAATCCTAGAGTTTACATCCCGGAATAAGAGAAGAAGAAGCCGCATGTCAAAATGAGTAAAATATGAGGGGGATCCAGGCACATCCCCCATTGTCTACCGCACAGCTGCGCCACTGAAAATAAAGTGTTTGTTTGTAATCACTCTCCATGATTGACTTAAGAAAATGAATTTCCACCCCCTCCTC
>NW_007415645.1:0-579 GCF_000475195.1 Diaphorina citri
TGAGCCGCGCCTATTTACCCCCTGGTGTAGAAGTGTGTGTGAATCCAATTCTACTCTCTAGCATTCACATTGCAGATTCTTCGAAATGCGCTGCTCTATTTACCTTCTAACTTGTAATCCTTTAGAATGGGTGGAAAGCATGAGGAAGTACTCAATACTACCATGGTCTTGAGGTCTTCTGATACATAAGACGACTGACAAAAGATAAAACCTCTCAAAATAAACTCTGGAAAAGAAAGCACAAGAAAATTCAAATTAAAAAAGCCCAGGAAAATAAGGAAGGAATTTGAAATTGTTTCTGCTTCTTTTAAAACAATCTTCTTCATATTGACTGATTCCTACCACCTTCGTTCCACACTTCCCACCTTTACCTTCCCACTACACCTTCTCTCCTTGTCTTAATTGTCCCATTTTCTCTTGATTTTCCGGTACATAAAATTTGAATGTGCACCTTCTAACTTGTAATCCTTTAGAATGGGTGGAAAGCATGAGAAAGTACCTAATACTACCATGGTCTTGAGGTCTTCTGATACATAAGACGACTGACAAAAGATAAAACCTCTCAAAATAAACTCTGGA
>NW_007415646.1:0-579 GCF_000475195.1 Diaphorina citri
TTAAATATTGTGAATTGCGCAAGAGTTGCATCAATGAGTATACCCTCAAGTGCCTTAATATTAAGTACTCAGCAATTTCATTATTTGATAACAATGGCAAATCTGAAGATACTTCAATTGCCTATAAAGTCGGTAGGTAAGTGCTTGCCCGCCAAAGTAGGCACTTGATTTTTTTTACAAAGCTGTAAGTAGTAAGTAGATAATAAAACTTATAAATATTATCCATAGGTTCATTAAAAATACCAATTTAAAAATCGTCGCGATATCAAAGTACTAATTCGTGTATTTAAGTGTTTTTGTGCATGTTGGTGATTGATTAGAGGTTGGTATCACTCCGGTCTTGAGGTCAGACCTCATCAAGGTAAGACAAGGTGTTTATTCCTCATTTTCCTCTTCTTCTTTTTTCCACTATTGGCTCACGATTTCTCTAGCACCGTTTGTATCATAATTTAATTCGATCATATGAACGTAACGCACGTATCCTGTGTGTATATTAACTTGATCAATATCTTTACGAAGAAAACAGTGGAAACCTTGGATCATACATTGAGCTACTGTGCCATACATAGTGGAGTCAAC
>NW_007415647.1:0-579 GCF_000475195.1 Diaphorina citri
TGTGCACCCAGCACGCCTAGCTATGCTCCCAGCACCCCTAGCCAAGGACTGAGTGCACCCAGCACTTCTAGCTAAGGACTGTGTGCACCCAGCACGCCTAGCTATGCTCCCAGCACCCCTAGCCAAGGACTGAGTGCACCCAGCACTTCTAGCTAAGGAATGTGTGCACCCAGCACGCCTAGCTATGCTCCCAGCACCCCTAGCCAAGGACTGAGTGCACCCAGCACCCCTAGCTAAGGACTCTGTGCACCCAGCACCCCTAGCTATGCTCCCAGCACCCCTAGCCAAGGACTGTGTGCACCCAGCACCCCTAGCTATGCACCCAGCACCCCTAGCTATGCTCCCCCACTGATGCGGGTAGTTCGGGACTTTCCGTTCCTGTTTCGGCAGTCAACTCAGATGAACCGAGACCTTCGTATGTCACAAGCCAGCTGTGAACCGCGCGATACGACGTGAATTATTCCCCCTTTGTATGTTTTATATTCTTTTTTGAAAAAAATATTTTTCCCATGAAAAATTGTGTTCTATTTTACAACTGAGTTCCACTTTCCGAGGCCGATAAAATGTGTTTTTTTCCGT
>NW_007415648.1:0-579 GCF_000475195.1 Diaphorina citri
AAAAAAGGGCCTTATTATCAATTGGGCCCCTCTAAACGTTAAAAAAGGGTCTCGTTATCATAGGGCCCTCCGTTAAAGTTAAAAAAAGGGCCTTATTATCAATTGGGCCCCTCTAAACGTTAAAAAAGGGTCTGGCTGAATTAAAATAGCTTTCTTTTTTCATCTATTACATATCCGTTGGGCCCTAAAAAGGCCTTGTTATCAATTGGGCAATTTCTAAACGTTAAAAAAATGCTCGTTTCCGGCTCAGTAAACAAACAGGATGTAAAACAGACACAGGGCAGCAAAGATAAGGAAGAACTTGGAAAACATGTCCTGAATTTCCACGTTGGCATCGAACCGGGCCCCACCGTGTGCGTGGGCCTCGCCAGGGCGCCCCCGGGGCCCCCCAGTCTCGTTTCTGGCTGAATTAAAATAGCTTTCCTTTTTCATCTACTACATATCCGTTGGGCCCTAAAAAGGCCTTATTATCAATTGGGCCATTTCTAAACGTTAAAAAAGTGCTCGTTTCCGGCTCAGTAAACAAACAGGATGTAAAACAGACACAGGGCAGCAAAGATAAGGAAGAACTTGGAAAAC
>NW_007415649.1:0-579 GCF_000475195.1 Diaphorina citri
GGGAGAGATAGAGAGAGAGAGAGAGAGAGAGAAAGGGGGAAAGAGAGAGAATGAGAGAGAGAGAGAGAGAGAGAGAGAAAGAGAAGTACCTAGTTTTGTTTAGAAATTTAGAATATATAATCTGAGTAATATGTTGTGTTGCTTTTAAATGGTCTGAGTGCAACCTGAAGTGAGCTTGTGTTGCACAGGATGGAAAGCTGGGTTGTTATTGCATTTACTTAGCAGGAAAACAAATGGGCTCCAACGGGGGAGAACCGAAAATATTGATTACGGCACTTGTAGGCTATTTCTTTGTGTACAAAATTAGTCAAAAGAGGACCACAACCCAAATGCAAAATCATCTACTCACATAAAATGCAGTAAAGGGCCACTGTGCCAACTGCCAACTGTGCTATCCACTGCAAACCAAATGCAAAACCAAAGTCAAAAGAGGATAAATAAATAAAATAGCTAATAGAAAATAGATAGTCTGGCTGAGGGACTATAAACAGAGAGTATATTATCAGCGTCTAGCTAGGGGACTATAAACAGGGAGAAGACTAGCCCAAATTTCCTCACGCCATATCAATAGCGAAGGTT
>NW_007415650.1:0-579 GCF_000475195.1 Diaphorina citri
AATTAATTAATTACTTACCTAATAATTTTATTTTGAAGTTTTTCCTCGTTATATCAAGAGGTATTTCAAAATGTCTAATTTAGGTACTTTGGAGATCTATATGAATCCAGTTACTGGGTATTAATCATCAGGGTCATCATCAACCCTTTGTCTCTTTGTTTCAGTGTCCGATTAGGAAGTAAATTTTCGGGTTAGCTTAACCATCGGACAGTGAAACCGGACACAAATCACTAGATAGGTACTGTCAAAAATTCAAAACATGACACAAAATCCTCAAAAATTTCACAATATTCAAAGGATAAAGGTAATCATTTTTTCGACCATACCAGGGACAGCGTCTGAGATTCTTTTCTTGCTAGCTTCTAGCTTATAGGTACGATTTGAGCATCAAATAACATCCACTTACCTGAAATCAGAAAGAAAAGGCGGAAATTAGTGATAATGACACGTGCAATTGGTACTTGTAAAAAAGAAGCAAGCCCGTATATAGGATTTTATTAAGGGGGAGGGGCAACACTGATGTAGCGGGGAGGGACGCTCCATATTTTCGGAGTCCGGCCCCCTAGTAAAGGAGCAAAA
>NW_007415651.1:0-579 GCF_000475195.1 Diaphorina citri
AGTTTTTCAGAAAATTTCCGAATAGAAAATTCGTTTTAATCTGTTTAGTTTTTTGAATCTACCAATGGCTCCAAGATCTGTAGCAAAAGCTTCAGAAAGTGAAGACATAAAACAGTATCTCAAGAGTGAAGACTACGCAAATACACTAACTAACATAATAGATAAAATAATGGACAAAAAGTTGAAATCATACATCAAAAAAATCGAAAAACTCGAAGAAGAAAATAGAATGCTACACTGTAAAGTGAACGATCTTGAACAATACGGCAGAAGGTGGAATCTAAGATTCTTTGGACTTGAAAAAACCAATGTTGGAATCAGTGAGAAAAATGTTGAAGAGACAATGATGAAAGCTGTGAATGACAAGTTGAAAGTGAATATTACAGAAAAAGATGTTGAAGCATGTCATTTCACTAGCAAGAGCAAGAAATGTGTTATTGTGAGATTCAACTCGAGGAAAACAAGAGATGTGATTTATCAAAATAAGAAGATGCTGAAAGGTACGCCAATCAGCATAGTGGAAGACCTCACTCAATACAACATGAAACTCTTGAAGAGCATCAAGGAGAAACATGGAAA
>NW_007415652.1:0-579 GCF_000475195.1 Diaphorina citri
CACATCACGTGACATGACGTAACGTGATGGTAGTGTAGCTGTCTTGAACGAAATTACCCTATACCTACCTACTTACAGATATTGTGGGAAAACTTTGAACTAGGTATAATACCTTAAGGTACCTACATCTTTCTGACTCCCCATGACTTCACGTGACGTGACGTGACGTGACGTGATGATAGACAAAGAAAGAAAACAGTGTTATTTCTCGATATGAACATGATTTTTTTGTATTTGAAGAAGAGTAACAAAGTGAAGTATTAGGGGCCCCCAATACGCGAGGATGTAATACCAAGGGTAGAAACACACTACTATCACGTCACGTGGGCTCACGTGATAGTATATCCTACCTATGAAAGACTTTTTTATTGCCTAAAATCGTAAATTGACTGCGACGAATGATTTTCAGATTGTACCTAAGTACACCTCGCGGTTAGCATAAATAATATAGTAACGCGTCCTCTTTTGACTCTATCAAATGATATTCAGATTTAAAAATGGCAGTGATGTAGCGTATTTCGTAAGGTCTTTGCTATCTCCAATGGCTTGGCATTTGCAGATCGGCAAATGCATGCGGAG
>NW_007415653.1:0-579 GCF_000475195.1 Diaphorina citri
CCCATTGTGTCATAGTACTGTCTGTCACAGGTCATTGTTGTTTTTTGATGGTTGCGAGTGTTGTGGCTACTCGGTACAGTGTAGTGTAGACGGTAGACAGTAGGGGCAAGGAATTGGCCAATTTGCCACAAATATAGCTACAGGAAGGAAAAAATGGTTATTAGGAGTTAAGAGTGTTATATTTATTCATTTTCCTACCTACAGTTTTAACTGATGTTAGGGAAAAATAAAAATCGGACCGAAGAAAAGACTCCTATCACTTTGTAATATCCATATTATTGGGATACCTAGAGAAAGTAATAATAAGAGAGGTACCATTGGTTCATTGGTAGGTATGTCGATAAGTTCTAAATTGGCAGAAAAACTATCGAGTGAACGCAAAAAGTGGGGAGTGAGGTGTAGGACAAAAGTCACGTTATATGTCTAGTGGATGTGCCCTTTTTACCGATTTGTTTGTGTTGAGCAAAACCATTATCCTTCCTTAGCATTGTCTCCTTGGTAGGTACCTATTATTCAGCCTGATTGAAATGTTTAGAGGTAGGTATCATTGCTTCTCTTGTGGTCTATTTTAAACCAATC
>NW_007415654.1:0-579 GCF_000475195.1 Diaphorina citri
TGTGAAGTATCAGCAGAGAAGCCAGCCTTTGTCTCCAAACTAGCTGGAGGTCATATGAATGTCATACGTAAGTTACTAGTTTGTTTCGATTTACAGCATTAGCCAGTCACTCACGGTGAGATCGTCTGTCAGACAGTCGAAATGTGTGTGACTTATAAAGCCTCGGATCTAGAGGTCTCAGGCTTTTTCCGCCACACATGATCCGACTAGATCTGACAGATGATCCGAGCGTGGTTCATCTATCTACATAATTATACTTCTTTTTGACATGTGGGACTGTGCGAGGTTGCCCTTTATCTGCTCAAATCATATTACCAGACTTTTAATCCCTCACTTTTTTGTTGGAATTTTAACCAGCTCAGCTCCTGGTTCAGACAATTTATAACAAATCCACTTTAAGGCATTGCATTTTGCCTTTCTAATAAGCGTACAACCGACAATGAATGAAAAGGAGTCATTAAAAAAAGTACAGAGTTAAATTACAAAAGTGGCGCTCGTATGGTGGAGGAGAGAGAGGTAGAGATGAAGGGAAGGGAGAGAGGAGAGGTAGGGGAGGTAGGGATTTTTATAAAACGTGTA
>NW_007415655.1:0-579 GCF_000475195.1 Diaphorina citri
CCTCTCTTGCCTTTTCAGATGCCCTCTCTTGCCTCTTCAGATGCCCTGTTTTGCCTTTTCAGATGCCCTCTCTTGCCTCTTCAGATGCCCTCTCTTGCCTCTTCAGATGCCCTCTCTTGCCTCTTCAGATGCCCTGTTTTGCCTTTTCAGATGCCCTCTCTTGCCTCTTCAGATGCCCTGTTTTGCCTTTTCAGATGCCCTGTTTTGCCTTTTCAGATGCCCTCTCTTGCCTTTTCAGATGCCCTCTCTTGCCTTTTCAGATAGCACTCTTTTGTCTTTTCAGATGCCCTCTCTTGCCTTTTCAGATGCCCTCTCTTGCCTCTTCAGATGCCCTGTTTTGCCTTTTCAGATGCCCTCTCTTGCCTTTTCAGATGCCCTCTCTTGCCTCTTCAGATAACACTCTTTTGCCTTTTCAGATGCCCTCTCTTGCCTTTTCAGATAACACTCTTTTGTCTTTTCAGATGCCCTCTCTTGCCTTTTCAGATAGCACTCTTTTGCCTTTTCAGATGCCCTGTTTTGCCTTTTCAGATGCCCTCTCTTGCCTTTTCAGATGCCCTCTCTTGCCTCTTCAGATAACAC
>NW_007415656.1:0-579 GCF_000475195.1 Diaphorina citri
TTTTGTAATTGGGAAACCTGGATAACGGGGGAAAAATTGCCGGTCCCTTGGATTCCCAGATAGACCAGGTTCGACTGTACGAGTATTTGCTACTAGAAATTCTATAAAAATCTGGAAAACTACTAGATTGTTACTAGAAATTCTGCACATTACCATATTTATGACTAGGTATAATAGCCACCTGCCTCTCGCATTGTATCTATGATTCTATATAGATTCTAGGTAGTTCTCTAATTGCTTCCATTAGTTCCTATGATAAATCATCTTGAATTTCATATCAACATAATAAATTATCTCCTGTGTGATTATCATGGCAGGAAAAACAATCAAAACAAATAATCATTCATAATAATAATAATTAATAATACGAGTAACTTCATTATAAAAGTAATGTGTCATAGAACATAATGTTATTAATGATAGATCGAACGAAGCGACGTTGGGCAGCCTATTTAGCTTGGACGGTAGCATTGCGCGTCTGCCTTGTTAGCGCCAGGTCGTGGGTTCCATTCCCGCTCGAGACTGACTTCTAAAGTTCACCAAAAATGATTTTAAAAAAATCACCACCTATTCAGATCA
>NW_007415657.1:0-579 GCF_000475195.1 Diaphorina citri
TCACCTTGAAAATAATAGGTAGCAGTACTAAAACTATTATAGTATTATACTTGGATAGCCATTATAGTAGAATGGTTGCCGGAGCAGAAGTGTATAAATGAGTAATGAACCAAAGCTATGCCATTGTTGTTTGGAATCACAAAAGGTTTGGAAAACGAATGAATGGAAGAAAACCATCACCAGACGAACATAATCAATTATGACATTGGGAATAAATGATGATGTTGAATTCGTTGAACATTGTTGGGAACTTAGAAGAATAGTGTTCAGAAATGTCCTGTAGGATATGAGAGTATAAATCCTGGTTCCTCCAGGATAATGAGGATTTTTAGCGTTATCTAGTGAAACTAAAGTTTCCTTTTATTTGATTAAGCTCCCAAAAAAGCGTTTACAAAAGCAATTTCTTCTCATATGGTGTGTTTTTTGTGTGAAACGAAATTGACATAATAACCTTTATATTGTCTTCGAAATGCAGAACAACCCAGAACATAAAAAAAAAACACACACACACAAACTACATCAATTATTAATAGAAATATGATCCTTTGTGCCTTTTTTCTCGTATTATAAATATTTTAT
>NW_007415658.1:0-579 GCF_000475195.1 Diaphorina citri
CGCTATTGATATAGCGTGAGGAAATTTGGACTAGTCTACTCCCTGTTTAGAGTCCCCTAGCTAGACGCTGATCTACTCCCTGTTTATAGTCCCCTAGCTAGACGCTGTATAGTCCCTCAGCTAGACAAAAAGAAAAATTCCCTCATTCCTCATTGTTTTTCTGCTCTTTGACTTTGAATTTTTGAAACCTCACCTTAAGTCAGCGCAACTGGTCTATTGTGTAATTTTTGAAACCTCACCCAGGTCAGCGCAACTGGTCTATTGTGTTAGTTTTAAGTATGAATGTTTGTCACAAATCAAATTCGTATATGATATTGAATATGCGGACTGATTTTTCTGAAAACCACACTAGGAAGGAGAGAACTCATGATCAGAGGGAGCACGAAAGGCAGAGAAGGAGAGAGGGGAGAGAGGAGAAAGAAGAAGGAGAGGGAGAGAAAATGTAGGGCGAGAGGGAGAAAGGGGAGAGAGAAAAGGAGAAGAAAAAGAGGAGGAGGAGGAGTTTTCAAAATGACAACAATGATGTACTCATTACATACAAGTTATGTACCCAAAACTGGTTACATTGTTAAATAATTA
>NW_007415659.1:0-579 GCF_000475195.1 Diaphorina citri
TGATCCAAATTAAATAGGTGGCAGAAGAATACTCAATCAGCAGGTGAAAGAAATATGTTACAGGGTGTGGTGCTGATCAAAAATTAAATAGGTGGCAGAAGAATACTCAATCAGCAGGTGAAAGAAATATGTTACAGGGTGTGGTGCTGATCCAAATTAAATAGGTGGCAGAAGAATACTCAATCAGCAGGTGAAAGAAATATGTTACAGGGTGTGGTGCTGATCCAAATTAAATAGGTGGCAGAAGAATACTCAATCAGCAGGTGAAATAAATATGTTACAGGGTGTGGTGCTGATCAAAATTAAATAGGTGGCAGAAGAATACTCAATCAGCAGGTGAAAGAAATATGTTACAGGGTGTGGTGCTGATCCAAAATTTAAATAGGTGGCAGAAGAATACTCAATCAGCAGTAAGAATGCTAATATTGCTAATAGGACAGTCACCATGCGTTCTACGGACGGATGATATATAGTGATTTTGATGAAATTTGGTAGAAATGTTCATCACCTGCCTCGGTGGTGTAGTGGTCAAGGCGCTCGCCTGGTAAACAGGAGGGCGTGGGTTCAATCCCAGCCGAG
>NW_007415660.1:0-579 GCF_000475195.1 Diaphorina citri
CATCTGATGAGAGGCATACTACGGGATGGGCATGCTACGACACAGACCACTTGCGTCCAATGTAGCAGTTGTTTCATTACTACGAAATAAAAACGGCGGTGAAACACTATGTCTAGCTGATGTTTTCCGAAAAGAGCAAAATGCGTCCTAAACTTCTCCAAGGGGAAAAATCAGTACCTCGAACTTGGCTAATGTTCTGATTCTTCTTTTACTGCACCTATTCCCAATTTCACAGCTCGGCATTACTTTTCTTTATCCTACCCTTCCACACCGTCCTCTCTGACACCTCCTCCCTTTTCCATCCCTTCTCTCTCAACTCTCAAGTCTTTCTCAGCCTTATCTCTCCATCTCAGTTTTGGTCTCTCGCTCTTTGACCCTGTATGACGAGTTTTTTCTGCTTTTGTAACGTGTCAAAATTTTAGAACTAAAATCATTATCTCTGGCTAAAATTTTGATTTTAGTTCTGAAGTGTGGATTAAGTTTTTTTTTCCAAGAGGTTTGACAACTGCTATGGTCTTATCGTCCCGAAATCGAAGAGAGAAGGAAGACAGGATAGGAGAAAGCCAGCCGTTCCGAGAA
>NW_007415661.1:0-579 GCF_000475195.1 Diaphorina citri
ATCAACCTCAATGTATCCCCTACAATCAATTTATTTATTGAAGCCTTACTTGGTAACATTGCTAACATGTTATCAGATCATTATAACATAGAGTTCAACAAGAAGGTGACTGTGTCAGGCTCAATGTACAGAGAAGGTGACTTCCTCCTGTGCCATGATGATGCTTCGGATGATAGAGCTATAGCTTTCATTTTGTATCTCACTGAAGAACCTTGGCTCAAGACATGGGGTGGATCCCTGGACTTGTTTCAAACCATTGACTCTGAAGTTACCCATAGGAAAAAGTCAATCTACCCAAGATTTAATTCTCTTGTGTGTTTCAAAGTAGATCCTAATGTCACTTATCATCAGGTGTCGGAAATCACATCCAATGTTGAGAGACTGAGCATTAATGGTTGGTTCCACAGTGATATGTTTAAACATGAACCAAAGTTGATAGCTGAACCAAAGGTTTCTCTTGCTAAACATATGAAGTTCTATTCCATAGGTGCTCACTCATACCTGACTGAATTCATCAACCATAACTTCTTTGACCAAAAATTAATGAGTAATGTTCAACAGGAGTTCATAAATACTGGC
>NW_007415662.1:0-579 GCF_000475195.1 Diaphorina citri
AGATAGTGAGCGTTAGAGGAGAAAAAAGGAGACGAGAATGCAAGGGTGAAGGAGGAGTAATGAAGAGGGGGATGTAGAGAGAAAGTGTGCAGAGAAGGAGGAAGAATGGAAAAGGTCAGAGGAAGATAATGATAAGAGAAAAATAGACAACAACTTAAAGGAAAACTTTTTTTTTTTAGTCTCAAACAAACATGGGTGAGAGTGTGAAGGGAGGAGATGAAGAAGCAGCAGCATGTTAAGGAGAAGATAATAATTGAGAAGAAAGAGAAGATACTGAAGAGGAGAAGATAATAATTGAGAAGAAAGAGAAGATACTGAAGAGGAGAAGATAATAATTGAGAAGAAAGAGAAGATGCTGAAGAGGAGAAGATAATAATTGAAAAGAAAGAGAAGATACTGAAGAGGAGAAGATAATAATTGAGAAGAAAGAGAAGATACTGAAGAGGAGAAGATAATAATTGATTTTTACCTACTCGTAAACCTAGACTATTAACAGTAAATTTGACAACTATACATAGTACTATGTACCTATTAGGTGTCAATAATCAATAAGTAGGTATCTATTCTGATTAATAACTG
>NW_007415663.1:0-578 GCF_000475195.1 Diaphorina citri
GTTTTTTTTTTTTTTTTTTTTGAAACTACTTCCCCTCGGAATTACACCCTTGCCTTGCTTAAAGATGTGTCTACAGTCTGCACTTTACAATAAAGTCGACCGACATACAGTGAAGGTCATGGAGGTACTCGTAAAATAGCTAAATGAGATCAAAGGATTTTGGTGGGTGGGATGAGAAAAATATAGAGTAGATTACGGTACGATAAGACCTCAGCAGTCACAAGTCTCTCTATCAAACCTCGCTCGTAAAAAAAAAAAAAAAAAAAATTATAAGGACAAAATGGATTCCAAACCTTTCCAAAACCCCCAAAAAAAAAAAAAAAAAAAAAACTTATACGGGACCAAACTGATTCCTAATCTTTCCAAAATCCCCGAACTCACCTGCACAAACAGGTTTCGGACTCAATCCGCCAGGGGCTGTCCAAACCAAGCCCAATCGTCCAAGCGTGGTCCGATAAGCGTTCAGCACTTTGTCGCGGTCCAGCGTCTCGTATTTGATCGGGACAATCGGCTGAACGATCGGGGGTCTCCGGTCGTTTTCGTCGTCGCTGTCAAGGTCACTATCGTCCAGATGGAAG
>NW_007415664.1:0-578 GCF_000475195.1 Diaphorina citri
TCAAGCAGAGAGAACCCTTTGAAACTATCAGCTAGCTAGGCTGGTTAGGGTTAGCTGTTCTTCTCCCTGTTTATAGTCCTAGAGCCAGACGCTAGTCTACTCTCTGTTTAACGTCCCCTAGACCCAATAAAAGAAACACTTTAAGCTGAGATTGTAGACCTGGATGTCAATAGCAACATTTCTTTCGGATTTTTGTGATTGCGATGAAGAAATGTCTTTACCTTTAAAACATACTTGGAAGAGAGAAGAGAATTAGGAAGGAAGAAGGGAATGGGAAGGAGAAAGAAGAAAAGGGAAAAAAAGGAAGGAATAGTAGGGAGACAGGACGAGAAAGGAAGAGGAAGTAGGAAGGAGAAGAAGGAAATTGAGAGAAGCTGTGACGAAAAGATACCACGATTGTGTGTGTACGGATTAGATAAAAAACACAACCTCATAAAATTCAGAAAATAAAAATACGTATTTATGCAAACAAAAACAAAAAGGAAAGTAAAAAAGAACAATTCTAAATTGTAGAAACATGTTATGATTCTGTAATTAGTGTGGAATCCCTTTGAACGGTGCTTGAAAAGTTGCGACCA
>NW_007415665.1:0-578 GCF_000475195.1 Diaphorina citri
TTTTAACGCAGGGTCAATAGTTTCAATTTTTAACTACTAGAGCCACAATCAGGCTCCTTGAAGTTAGTAAAAGGAATTAGTATGGCCAGCACCCAACTGATATGAGATATGACTCTTGTTATGAGATATGACACACCCACATCATTATGGTTATGAGAAACCTATGACTCAGATATGGTTATGAAGTATGAATATGACTCACCCACAATATTTCCATCACTATCTAGCCACTGGCTGGTATTGAATAAGTACACCTTGAGATCTCCGAGCACAGAATTCAGACTGAATCCTCCAAACACATACAAAGCGTCTGTGTCGTCCACATAGACTGCAGAGTGCGAGGTGCGAGCCTCTATCACAGATTCAGATAGGAAATGCCACCTGTAGGAGAGAAAATCGAATTATTTCATGGAAAATCTTTTAATTATATATGAAATAAAACAAGCTATACTTAACTTAAACAGGTCTTATTCTACTCTATTATAATCAGAAAACCTTGAGTTACAATCTGTACCTGAAAAACAATGTTTGCATCTGCAAATGTATAATGAACAAATCATCCATTATTTTATTTCACC
>NW_007415666.1:0-578 GCF_000475195.1 Diaphorina citri
TAGTTGAAATGATGCTTTATGAAAAATGATCATGAGCTGTTTCTTCAAATAGTTCATTGTAAGTTTTTAGTGATTTTTGTTCGTGCTGAGCCGCTACTTGCTAACCTAATCAGACTGAATAATGAATTGATGAAAATTCACAGTTGAAAAGATTACAGCGGATTAGAAGATCTTTGAAAGATCCACAAATGATATGTCACCAAGATATCATTCAGAAAGATCACTGGACGAGAAATGAATGGTCGCTAGAAGTAACCTTTTACTTCTTGATGGACTGTTAATTGATTGCTCCTATCGATGAGCTAAAGAGAGTTTAGAAAATGTCTAATGAATAGGATTGTGTACCTTGTTTTGAATGTCATTTTTGCAACTGATGAAATTGAGATTTCACAACTGGCAAGAACTACCAGAACTATAGGATGGTTACGGGTACATGGGAAAACTGCAATGATGTTTTATAAGTAGCCAAAATTCCCTCATAATTAGATATGAAAAGTGCAATTCAGAGATGTATTAGATCTCTCATACTACTTGCAGGGCATATTCAAAAAGTCCCGTTACCTCTGTATTCTACTAGT
>NW_007415667.1:0-578 GCF_000475195.1 Diaphorina citri
GTAGCTATTTTTGTTCCAAATTCGGCAAATGTGGAGGCGGAGATGAGGATTTTCGATGTTGGTGGAAAACATACATACATTCATCTTTTTACATGAACTTAACGTCGGATTTACGCCCTTTTGCATCAAAGACGTAGAATTTTATGCCAGGATAGCAGGATACAATACAATGTTTTCTAAACTCACTTGAGGTCGGTACATACGGTATGACATCTTCCCAAATTGGTCTTCCAATACGAAAAGATCTGTTGAAACGTTGAAAGACCAAGCGGGGATTACACGGTACGGTGATAGTATCCCTACTACATTACTCTTACAATGGGAACTATAGGTATATTTGCCTTTCGGGAAACTTTCTTACTTACTTACCCTTGGCTGCGGCCTTAACGACCATATGCCTGTGCCACAGCAGCTGCCCATTCTCCTCTTTCCAATGCCACTTGTTTCCATTCTTCCGGATTGATTCTCGTGAGCTCTATCTACATCCTTCTTTATGTTGTCCTTCCATCTGGATCGTGGTCTTCCTCTGAGTCGGTATCCCTCCACATTCTCCTCTAAGCTCTTAATTAGAGCAAACC
>NW_007415668.1:0-578 GCF_000475195.1 Diaphorina citri
AGGGGTTGGTAATTCCGGGTTGCTTCGTGTTGTCTTTTTTTACAGCTTGACTTTTATTGGAATGAGTGTCCCACCTTCAACTTATTCTAGTTATTCTAGAAGGTCAGTCTGTTGCGAGTTACGAGTATGTTTGTTATGTTATGTACTTATGTATGTTTGTTATGCTTCTTCTTTTCCGGTGTATATCCGTGACTGGATGTTGGGCAATAATTTTGTCAATCATTAGGTATCCTCTTATTTAGTTGCTGAGTTCTTTATCCCTAGTCGATGCTGTTAACAATTCGCAGGATGTACATGTTGTAAATTTATTAATGAAAGTCCACTTCCTCCAATTGACAGGCTGTTATAGACGACAGACTCTTTTACTTTATCATCAGAACTTAAATGCACCTGTCGGTGGGTGACTGGGTGTCCAACGGTTTTCAAGTTTCAAATCTCCAATCCCTTCCAATAGAGAATCCTTCCAAGAAAAGGAATTTTTACTTTCCTTATCCTATAGTAAGGAAAGTAATGTAATCGGGTCAAATTTTCGATGGTCAGTTTTTAGTGCCAAAACACGTTTTGAGGTCCCTAGAGCC
>NW_007415669.1:0-578 GCF_000475195.1 Diaphorina citri
CCCAAAAGTGTTAATCAATAGGACAATAGACCAATTTCCTTCATTATTTGAACGAGTTTATCCAATTTCATAGAAAAAAGCGAATAGACCTTTGAGAAAGAGAGAGCTATAGAAATATAGCGAACAGACGAACAAACTGAAAGCAAGATCGAATTGAAATTGAAACATAGGACTCATTCATTCAATGAAACAGTAAACAGTGAACCTAATATGGAAAGTGTACACCCGTATTGAACAGGCCATGATGATTTGATGATACTGCGAACTACAACCGAGGTAATTGAAATGATTAGCAAGGAAGCATGACAAGACTCAAGACGACTAGGTTCATAGACATCGATACTGCGAACTACAACCGAGGTAATTGAAATGATTAGCAAGGAAGCATGACAAGACTCAAGACGACTAGGTTCATAGACATAGGAGGTTCCACAATTGAATGAGATCATACTGAAATAGTCTGAACTTGTGAAGGTAATTAATTTGAGCAGAGTTAGGGCAGGTCGAAATGTATACTCTGTACTCTGCTAGGATGAGACTGAAAAGTTCCTTTGTATAGAAATTTATTGGCACATGTC
>NW_007415670.1:0-578 GCF_000475195.1 Diaphorina citri
AAAAAATAAATAAAATAATAATAAATAAAAGAATATGATTTTTAATTTAATAGTAAATACCTAAATAATAATATGAAAAATAATCGTTTGAAACAGCGAAAAAAATAAGAATAAAATCGAGCGCGGTCATATGGGTCCGTTCATTCGAAATTTGAGAGCGCGTTTTTCGTTTCCCTCAGCGAGCATTATGGTCCATATTTGGCTACTTTCCACTCCGCGAAGGCCCCGCCGTTCTATCTCGATTGACTACAAGTGGGCAAAATACTGCGGTTGGAGTCTGGGGGATTGGTTGCTGTTTGGATGTTGCCTCTTGGATGTTTTGATTTGATGTCACTGGTCACAGTGGTATTGATAGATGCATTATTGATGATTCGATTGTGATGTTGGGTCAATCACTTCTGTATTTACTTCTTTCCTTTGAGGAGAGAGTTTAGGGGATTGATTGGTGGACAGATTGGATGCTGCCTGTTTTGATTTGATGTCACTGGGAGAGTTTGAGGTTGGTGGAGGGTTTGTCGTGGATGCTATTTCTGGCTTTTTCCTGAACGTTTTTATTTGATGTCGCTGCTGACATGGGC
>NW_007415671.1:0-578 GCF_000475195.1 Diaphorina citri
AATACTAGCGAAAAGACGAGGAAGAAAAGTTGTAGAAAAGTCTGATGTGTAGCAGTAAAAGTGCTGCTGCCCTTCACAAGAAAAAAAAGTAAAAAGACTTTTTTTTTATTTTGAATAAAATAAATTTATTAAACATCAAAATCCTAACAATAATTTACAATAAGTGAACAACATTAAAATACATACATTAATAAGTACAAAAGTTCTCCATTAGTGACAGAAATACACTCATCCGTAAAACCTAAATATGTACAAGGAATTATTAAAAGTTGTAGTTGTTAATTATCATTTTCAGGGAATTAATGGCAAAATCACCGAACATACATTTTCTTCCTTAAAAAAAGTCCTCAGAAATTAAGTTTCCCATCGAGTTTCTTCGGTTCCCATCGGGATTCTTCGGTTCCCATCGGTATCTTCCGTTCCCATCGGGATTCTTCGGTTCCCATCGGGATTCTTCGGTTCCCATCGAGTTTCTTCGGTTCCTATCGGGATTCTTCGGTTCCCATCGGGATTCTTCGGTTCCCATCGGGATTCTTCCGTTCCCATCGGGATTCTTCGGTTCCCATCGGGATTCTTCG
>NW_007415672.1:0-578 GCF_000475195.1 Diaphorina citri
TTAAACTAGGTACATCTCTCTGACTTGCCATGAGTTCAAGTGACATGACGTGATGGTACCTATTCTGTTTCTACCTACCTTCATTGTTCCCTTTTGTGTATTTCATTTTCTACCTCGAAGTGTGGTAAAAATTACCTCTGTGCTCACAGAGGGGCATGATAAAATACGACTCAGCCTAGGACGCGTTTCGTTCTTATTAACACTCATCAACTAATCGATTCTTCATTTTCCCAGGTCGACTGGAACAAATACCGACGCTTCACGAACACGACCATCCCAACCGAGGACTCGATGAGTAACGAGCTTCACCGAATACACAACGAACTGTTCCGAACGCAAGATCCTGTGCAGCAGTTGGGGCAGTTGTTGAAACGCAAGCAGGAACAATATTGGGAGCAGCAGCGCAGGGCGAACCAGTCGGGAAAGTCCGTGCATGGAAAGGTGAGTCTTAAAGTAGAAACACACTATGATCACGTCACGTCACGTGAGCTCATGGGGAACCTGTGCAGCAGTTGGGGCAGTTGTTGAAACGCAAGCAGGAACAATATTGGGAGCAGCAGCGCAGGGCGAACCAGTCG
>NW_007415673.1:0-578 GCF_000475195.1 Diaphorina citri
TTATGTTAGGTAGGTAGGTAGGTAGGTAAGTTATGTTAGGTAGGTAGGTGTGTAGGCAAGTTATGTTAGGTAGGTAGGCAAGTTATGTTAGGTAGGTAGGTAGGTAGGTAAGTTATGTTAGGAAGGTAAGTAGGTAGGTAGGCAAGTTATGTTAGGAAGGTAGGTAGGTAGGTAGGTAAGCAGCTGCATATAGGTAGTTCCTATTTCTATACACCTGTAATATATTTAGAGTGATGGTAATCCAAATTCTAATATGTTAGGTACATATTGCTTTAAGTGAAATTCGCTTTCAACTTTTCCATTTCATACTGTAATAAAATACCTACATAGGTTATAATATATGTAAAATACAAAGAGAGAGAAGAGTAAGTGAATACTTCTTGATTACACAGCTAGAATTTGACTGAAAATTACCTTTACCTCCTCCTTCTCCTCTTCCTTCTCCTCTTTCCTCTTCCTCCTTCCTCTTCATCCTCCTCCTCTTCTTCTTCCTTCCCTCTTCCTCGAAAAAAAAAGGTTCAAAAAATGAAAGTATTTTTTTTTTTTTGGTCACCCTGTACAAAGGAAGGTTCTATGGA
>NW_007415674.1:0-578 GCF_000475195.1 Diaphorina citri
CGAAATCGAAGAGAGAAGGAAGACAGGATAGGAGAAAGCCAGCCGTTCCGAGAACGAACATTATCCCATCAGGATATAGTCCGCCCCCGGTCGGTAATCGAACCAGCGGCTTAGCGCTGATAAGGCAGACGCGCTACCAACCAAGCTAACTAGGCTAGCAATCAAAGTTTATGGACTAAGCAATCCGAGATCACTTAATCCAAGAGTTGAACCAAGTTTTGAATCAAACAGAAGAAACCAAGAAAAAAGGAAACCAGGGAAGTCAATGTGTTGAAAAGAAAATCAGCTCAAAAACGCATGCATTAAATTCAATTTCCATATTGATGAAATAATTATATTACCTACATTTGCTCTAGGCCAGGATAGGATTACCTCTTCAGTGCTGGGGTCATTATGTGAATTTTCAATAAAAGATTATTCAATAAACAGCACACGAGAATTGAGGGAGAAATGAAATGTCCACTATTTGAGGGAGAAATGACATCTCCACTAATAGAGTTAGAAATGACATCTCCACTAATGGAGTTAGAAATGACATCTCCACTAAAGAAGTGAAGGTAAGGGTACCGAAAAATTGT
>NW_007415675.1:0-578 GCF_000475195.1 Diaphorina citri
GCAGCAGAAAATGATGAAAAATTTGACGTTTTTCAAAGTCAAATATCTCCGGCTAAACTTAACCGATTTTGATGATTTCTTTTTTTTTCAACTTGGTCTACTTTCATGCCCCAACACACACACGTAGTCCGTTTTCTTCCATCATTTGTAGTTGTCCCCCTACAACTACCTGAAAACGGCTACTTTCCCTGTCGCGTATAATATCTCTGGTAGCGCGGTCAAACTTTCTTGACTTGGCGGGACGGAGCGCTACCGCGCTCCTTAATCAGTTTATTTGCTACGAAGTTTCATTGCAACGCATAAAAATCTTTTGTTAAGAAAGAAAAAATAAAAGTAAGAAGAAGAAGAGTGAAAATGCATAAAAAGTGTAAATGTGTAAACAAAATAAAAAATGAAGTAAATGAATAAATAGGCGTAACAAACTACACTATTTTATATTTGTTTGTGTCTGACGCCAATATTGTGTCTGCCCCTCTCTGCCCCTGATAGTGCACTATAAGTATAAAACTGATATTGGAGTTTGTCCGGTCAGAAGGTTGCGGGTTCGATGTTCATGTAAATTTATCATGGCATAATTA
>NW_007415676.1:0-578 GCF_000475195.1 Diaphorina citri
ATGACAAACAAATATACAAATTGGCGTCATGTCATCAGTTCTCTCTCTCCCCCTCTCTCTTTCTTCCCTCCCTCCCTCCCTCTCTCTTTCCTCCTCCCTTTCTCTTACTCTTTCTCTTTCTCTCTCTTGCTTTTGTTTTTCCCCCTCCCTTTCATATTTTATTGTTTATCCTGTATATTCTCTCATACCCTCTTTTTCTCCACCCCTCTCCCTCTCTCTCACACACACCCTCTCCCCTCTCTCTCTCTCTCCCATTTGTTAAAGGGGTCAAATGGAAAATTCGGGAATAAATGTAATTTTCTATCTGATGATGTTAAGGTAGTATCTTTCTGTTGTTTACAATATCTCTCCCTCCCTCTCTTCTTCTATCCCTTCCTCTCTCTCTATCTTCTCTCTTTTTCACTTTTTCGCTATCGCTCATTCTCTCTTTGTCCTTTTTCAATCTCACTTTCTCTTGTTCTGTTTCTGTATCTCTCTCTGTCCTTCTTACCTATGTCATTTCTCTCTCTCTCTCTCTCTCTCTCTCTCTCTCTCTCTCTCTCTCTCTCTCTCTCTCTCTCTCTCTCTTTTTTTTTCTC
>NW_007415677.1:0-578 GCF_000475195.1 Diaphorina citri
AAAAAAAAAAAAAAAAAAAAAAAAAAAAAAAAAAAAAAGATCTTGCCAGGGTAACTTGATGTCTGCACGTATAAGTAGCATTGAGAGCAAGCTCAACTTTAAGGTTTAATAAAAGTTCAAGTTTTAAAGGCGTAAAAGAGTTAAATAAACATTAAATTAAAATCTCTGAATGATAAAATTTATACCCGTCTTGCCTACATTCTTTAAATATGATTATGTAATTACATATTTCGTGCTACAGAATCATTCAATAGGCACCTTAACTCACCGCAATCCAAAACCTTAAAATCCAAACGTACAGAATTAACATAGATATTAAAATGGCCATTAGAACGTGTTACATGAGTATTACATTCTTCGTTCTAGGTATGTGAGTAACATATGTTTTCGTGTAATCGTGTGTGTTTTATGAGCCAATGTTGAGGTGTTGTGAGTTAACATGGGAATTTTGTGGTCATTGAGTCTTCAATACATGAAATCAGTAGGCGTGCTATGAAATCAAAAACTATTTATTTTGATCAAACTTGACCTACAGTAAGAGTATGCCTTGTTCTTCGAGATAAGTAATAGTATCCCAA
>NW_007415678.1:0-578 GCF_000475195.1 Diaphorina citri
CGGTAGTCTGAAGGATTAGATGGTTTTTTAACTTTTGGAATTGGACGGATCAGCCCTTTCTTCCAGAGAGATGGAAATACTTTCTGACGAATAGAAAGGTTAAAAATATGTAGAATTACTGGGGCGATAGTGTCCAGCATGATCGTAAGGAAGCTGAGTGGGATTTGGTCATAGCCCATTGAGGAAGGATTTCCTTTTTTAAGATGTTTAGCCAGATCTGAGTAGGTAAATTCCTTAAATTCAAAAAGAGGTGTGTCTGGTGGGGGAACTGATGAGTAATGAGAACAGGTAGCGTCAACAACTGACTGATCAGGTTGAGGAATGGACGAGAAGAAACCTATGAGAGCATCGGGGTCTGTGTCCACATTGTCCTCTTTGATTTTTGGACGAATCTTTTTGATGTTCTCGTGAAACTTCTTGATGGGGAGGTTAGAAGGGAAGAGCTCGTGAGTATGACGCAGCTTTGCAGTACGGATGGCCTGCTTAGCCTTGTTACGGGCGTACCTGAAAGCTTCAAAATGTTGAGCGGAACCGGTCCGAGCAAATCTGCGCCGCGCTCTGTCCCTTCTATTGAGAAG
>NW_007415679.1:0-578 GCF_000475195.1 Diaphorina citri
TAATGACATTTGCCTCTCCTTTACCATAAACTAATGATTTGCCATCTTGACAGGCGTACGAAATTGGGAACAAAATCTCCAGGATCTCATCCTATTATCTCCGCATATCAAGTACCAATCCGACTACCGACTTTTCTTCTCTAAATATTCCGAAAATGGAACTTCCTTCAAATACTAATCTTTACTTTTGTGGCGTGTTTCTCTAATCGCGTCAAATGAATTCAAGCATTTCTTTTCCACTTCCAGACTTCCACAACTTAGTCCTAAGTAGATATTCAAATAGGAAATAGGAATCCCGAGTCGTAATAAAATTATATACGGTCACCTGTAAGGTTTCTGCTCAATTCATAACATTCTCAATGGTTTAGTAACACTCGCAATTGGTAATCCGCAGAGAGGATGATATGATGGTAAACACTATTTTGTAATATTGAACCCATGCCAAAGTCAAACAAGTAAACATGATTGGAGTCACCAATCGCCACAGTGCTACCAGAGACGCGATGTGGTCTCTTGAGGGAAGGTCAGCCACTCAGCCTGTTAACCCTTGCTAGGACCTGATGAAGATTAACCCATCC
>NW_007415680.1:0-578 GCF_000475195.1 Diaphorina citri
TTATATTTTTTTTTTTTTTTTTTTTTTTTTTTTTGTAAAACAGAGCCTTTTTAAAACTTTTATGCATATTGCTAAGTGCCAGGTTTGAAATCAATTTCCATAATTCACTAATCTTTTTACACTAGTAATGCTGCCATTAGTCGCTACTCAATTAAAGTAGCAATTCAATTGTCCTCACGAGGCTGAGTCCACCCCGAGCTCCAAGCAAAGTCGAAAAAACTTCGACCGGAAATCGAACCTCGTGCGTGCAAGCCTAATGTGACACCCACTCGACAACGGAGGTTGCTTTGAATTAAATTGGTGCTTTGCCTGAATAGGTATTTATTTTCAAAATTTTTAGGCATTTATTAAGATACCCCCGTGTAGTTAAGTGAACAATAACTGTTCAGTTAAGTACCAACGTAACTGTCTCACCTGTGAGGTAAACAGCAAACCACAAGGTTCACACTTGTCCCAATGAGAGTGAGGTTCTGGCTTACCTGTGAGCTAAACAACAAGCTACAAGGTTCACACTTGTCCCAATGAGAGTGAGGTTCTGGCTTACCTGTGAGGTAAACAGCAAACCACAAGGTTCACAC
>NW_007415681.1:0-578 GCF_000475195.1 Diaphorina citri
TGCGTAGTGTCTTTTGCAGCCTTTGTAATGAGTCTTGCGAGATGGGATGCCGCCTTGTACGCAGGAATAGGGTCAATTCCTGAAATTAATAGGGTAAATTCTTGTAATTCATAGGGTCAAAGCTGTAATTAAAAGGGTGAATTCCTGTAATAGGGTCAATTCCTGAAATAAATAGGGTCAAACCTGTAATTTATAGGGTGAATTCCTGTAATAGGGTCAGTTCCTGAAATTAATAGGGTCGATTCCTGCTGCTGTAGCAAAATAAATTTTGCGCTTTAATACTGCTAGATTTTTGGTCTAGCGTTTCTTGGGGTGATGATCTAGACATGCAATAAGAGAAGATTTTCATGAAATCCAAACTGATCTCGAATTAAAATCAATTTTCCTTGACGAAGCACGGGCTACTAGTAATAATACAGTAGTAGCTTGCAGTACTGCTGAAGGTAGTATTATGAAAATATCCCTTTACCTTAACTAAGCTCTGACTACAGGCGAACAGGCCGGTAGCTAACCACATGAGTTCCCACCCTCTCTCCTCACTCAGCCGGTTCTTATTATCCGTGAGTTGTCTCATCAGC
>NW_007415682.1:0-578 GCF_000475195.1 Diaphorina citri
ATTATTATTTAAATAAAAGTAGGGTAGGAGTAGGACATTGTTAATCAATGGACAGCTCGTTTTTATACAGCCAATCTTTTAGTTTGATTTTAAACAGTTTAGTTTTATTCTCTTCTTTTATTTCGCAAGGTAATTTATCATAAAATTGTAACCCTTTGTACTTGATGGCTTTTTTCCCTTTTTCAGTCTTACATTTTTGTATTGCAATAATATTTCTCTTCCTTAATGGATAGTTGACATTTTTAAAGCTTATATGTTCTTCCTTATTTTGGTGTATAAAGGTACAAATATTTTTCTGAAACAGTTTTTCTATATTCAAAATTTTTAAATCATTATAAAGTTGAATGGTTGGGAATCTTTGCTCCTTTTTATATATTATTTTTAGTAACAAATTTTGTACTGTTTTAAGTTTATTGAGAACTGTTATATTTGCTCTCCCGTAGGCGCATATACCATATTCCAGTGCCGACTGCACGAGGGCATGGTAAACTTCTTTTAGAAGAGGTAGACTGAGAAAATTTCTCATGTTTAGGAATAGGTATATGAGCCTCCTGAGTCGTTTTATAAGGTAGGTGATA
>NW_007415683.1:0-578 GCF_000475195.1 Diaphorina citri
TGAAAATTTGGACCGATTGCAATACTTTCATTACTAGTATAGCTCCGCTATACTGTAGTAATAGAAAGTAAAAAATAGTTGATAGAACAATACGTAAGTTGGGATTGCATAGAAAATTATGTACCATAGAGATGATAAGGTCATATTCTCATAATATTTCAAAATTGGATTAAGTTGTATGGGGATTTAGTACCAAAATTGCATATTTATACGTATATTATAAATATAAATAGTACCCTTGTTAAAGGGATTAATAATGGGGATTTCCTATACCCAATGGTCCGTTTGGTACCATCCGTTCCCTGTTGGTCAAATATTTTACACAATTCACAATATTTATTACTATTTTTCATCTATTATTCATTGGGAAGGATAATATTTTATTATCCACTGGTACTTTTTAGGAGCGCAGTATAAAATTGATGGTTTATGACCAGAGACAACCACAATATGACGTTTATTTTTCCAAAATATGACTCTAAAAATATGACCTTTATGAACTTTATTTTCCTCAAATATGACATTTATTTTCCAAAAATATGACCTTTTCCGTAAAATAAAATAAAAAAAAACTTTAT
>NW_007415684.1:0-578 GCF_000475195.1 Diaphorina citri
GGCATGAAAAATCACATAAGATAGACTATTCACATGAGAATGTATCATTGATTTATGAAAATCATTTAAATTTATTGACAAAGAATCGAACCTGTATCCCCTTAACCGTGAGTCGGATAGTGTTCAAAGTAGCACCATTCGATTTGGCGTCAAAACGTACATAGGAATGACTTTTTAACGGCTCAAATATCTTTAACAGAAACCGTTGAAGGCCTTTTCAAAAACAGTATTTTTTCTTGCATTTGCCGAGTCTCGAACCCGTAACTCCTTAACTGTAATTCGGACAATACTGAAAGTTGCACCAATCGATTCCCCGTCAAAAGTTCTATCAGAGAGAATGCATAGTAGACCCAAAAAGTGTATTGGAGACTTTTCTGGGGCAAAGAACTGATTTTACGGGTTAATTTCCTATGGGGACTTTCAGGTTGAACACCCTGTAAATCGAGTCCATATACAGGGTGTTCCTAAATTTTTTTTATTTGTATTTATAAAAAAAAAATTAGGAACACCCTGTATATGGACTCGATTTACAGGGTGTTCAACCTGAAAGTCCCCATATTAAAAAAAGGGTAAAGCTA
>NW_007415685.1:0-578 GCF_000475195.1 Diaphorina citri
AGGAAGTAGCAGAACATCAAAACAAAGTACGAGAAATATTAAGAGAAAGAAAAGCTCAAGCAGAGTTGCAACAAACTATAAAAGAAGATATTGCAAATATGAGTATAGAAGAAAAGCAAAACCTGTTGAGTACGTCAAAGAAAGATCTTGTGATTCTAACAAAGAAGAAAGAGGACTTGACGTACCAAATGAAGAGAATAGCAAAACACTTAAGGATTTGGAATCAAGAGGAAGTACAAAGGAAAAACGAAGTAAAAAATCTACCATTTCAAATGGCGTTGTGGAAAAGACAAACGTTGGAAGAGGATTTGGAATCAGGAGGAAGTACAAAGGAAAAACGAAGTAAAAAATCTACCATTCCAAATGGCGTTGTGGAAAAGACAAACGTTGGAAATGATCATCAGCAAAATAAAAAAGTTGAAGCTGAAAATATCGAACCTCTCCGAAGCATTGGACACGAATCTAAACGTGACCCAATACAGAAAAAGCTTGATGCAAGACAAAATCAAAACAACATCAGCAAAGATGAAAAGGTGGCACGAGAAAAAGTTGAACATAAACAAAGAAATGGTGAACGT
>NW_007415687.1:0-578 GCF_000475195.1 Diaphorina citri
CGTGTTTTGACACTAAAAACTGACCATCGAAAATTTGACCCGATTACATTACTTTCCTTCCTATAGGATAAGGAAAGTGAAAAACGGTAAATATCCATTCTCAATGGTTTTCTATGGTAGTATATGGACAACTTGAGCTCAGGTATGACAACATTTAGGTATTTCAAAAGAAGCTCTTGCTACTTGCTAGGCAAATTTTAGTAAGCAAATACCATTGAAGTCAAATCACAATGAGCTCGGATGAGGAGAGAAATTCCTGAAAATTTACTGACAAAAGGAAAAGAAGAAAAAAATATTTCAAAGCCAAAAATGTCTGTTTATGTTGAAAGGGAAAAATGAAGAAAGAATGGTACCTAATTCGAAAAAGGGGAAAAGAGAAAGAACAATTCTTAGAGAACATTAAAAAAAAAGACTTCCAACAAGAAAGAATAGATAAAAATACGCGTAGGTACCTAAGAGTAGAAAAAGAAGAGTTTGTTATGAAAGTAAATGAACAAAGGAGAAAAGTCCTTGCAAACATAACGAAAGATAATAGAGAGATGAGACTTTGAAAAGAATTTCGTTTAACCTTTGACGAA
>NW_007415688.1:0-578 GCF_000475195.1 Diaphorina citri
CAGTACTGCAATTTCTTACTTCCCCGACCTTTGTTTTCTTTTTCTGTCTCCCAGCACTTAGGATTTTTTTAAAGGTCTTGTCAGTTCTGTTAGAAATAAATAATCTGTTTTAAAACTTACTCCTCTTTTCCATGCAATCTATCGATTATCATATTTACTAAAATAATGTGAATTTGTGAAAGTTTGCTTCAATGACACTTGTTTCATTATCTGCTACTCTGGCTACTTTGCTATGCAATCAATTTTGCCTAATAATTACCGAGATAGATTTATACTAATTTGTATTCAGGCTAAATTCTAGGTAAGTAGTATACTTAGGTACATTATCTAGAATTTTAGACTGTCAGCCTATTACTAGAAGATCAATTACTCAGATTACAGGATTACACTAACAGGTTGGGGAAGACTTGGGAAAGTGCTCTGAAGTTCTTCGAGTGGATAGATTATTTTATTTTTTGTCATACATTTTGTTTCTTCAGGTCAGATAAAAATATATTTTAATTATACGTTATCCAGATGGATATGGCAGCAAGGAGTCATTACAAAAGTAGGCTACGTTGCCAAACATGTCAAAGGTG
>NW_007415689.1:0-578 GCF_000475195.1 Diaphorina citri
CATGAGTCAGCTGGAATTAATAAAGATTCAAAGCAAACAAGATTATGGTTAGGAAAACAATGGTGTATTATGGATGGGGAAAGCTTAGGCGGACCAGCTGGTGTAAATTTTTCACTGGTAGGCGGTCTTTGGTCAGGTTTGGAGAGGAAAATTTTCAGGGCAAGGAAAAGACAGGTTGGGTCTCCCGCGCTAGTAGATAAGCTCTCACAAGTATGGATTGCTTTAGCGGCAGGTATTTGATATAATTTTGGAGGTGATTAGATAGAGTCAGAATGGAAGCTATATAACTATTGAAGTAGTTTCCCTACATTCGGGAAAATGGTGTACAAGGGAATACATACCTAAGTAGGGCATTACTCCTCACCCTAATAAGGTAGGTAGGTACTCTACTTGATGTGTAGGGTCTACCTGGTTCAATATTGTCTAATAAGCAGGATCGTTCTTCATTAATTTTTCAGACCTCAATCTGTGACTTGCCTGATGATGAAGATTTGTCATAAAATTAATACACAAATACAATGTGTTACGTACTGGAAACTCTGCCATTATAAAGGAAGTAAGTATGCATTTCCATTTTG
>NW_007415690.1:0-578 GCF_000475195.1 Diaphorina citri
TGGGAGTGGTAACTTAAAAACAAGGCAAGTTTACCAACCTTGCCTATCTCAACCCGGTACATAACCACAACCTCAAGGAGCTATCGCCGCTGGTTTTGGAGGAAAAAAAAAATGTGTGTGAAGGCAACTATAGCGCTTTCACTAAATTTTAAGCAGTGCATATTGCATACGCGACTAATTTGAAGGGTGAAGGCAACTATAGCGCTTTCACTAATTTTTAAGCAGTGCATATTGCATACGCGACTAATTTGAAGGGACAAATTGTAGGTTTCTGAAAAAAAGTCTATTTTTTGAGCTTTAAGAGCAATTTTGCAATGAAATTACATTTCCTTCAAAAATCACTAGATTTTGACCTCAAATCACTAAATCACTATTTAGTGAAAAATCACTTGTCAGTACATTTTGGCTATACTTAATTTTCTCAGTGGTCAGTAGAAGAATTTTAGCCTAAGGTTATGTAATTGGTCTTATTGGGCCCAGTTTTATTGACTTCCTGGACGTGCTGCTTAATTTTTCTGTATTTTTCTCACTTAATTTTAGTAAATAACATAATTTTTGTTCAAGGGTTACAAGGGCTT
>NW_007415691.1:0-578 GCF_000475195.1 Diaphorina citri
ATTTTCACATCCCTCTAAAGGAAATTTGTCCCATTTGCTGTTGTATACTGTTCAATATTTAATGATTAGAATGATAGGTAGGTACCTACCATTATGGCAACATACCTTTCACTTACACACCTATAGCCCAAGCAATGCCCATGTAGCTCAAATGACCTACAAAGTCTATAAAAATTTGTCTGACTGATAATATTTTTATCTATTCAAAGCAAATGACTTGAGCATATTGTAATGAACTAATTAACATCAAGTGTTTTGATAAAAATCCATATAAGTAGCTCTCGTTGTGAGTCATGGAAGGAGATAAGAATGTTAATTACCTGAGCAATAATTCTGGTGGATAATTTGATGTTGGATCATGAACCACATGGTTTATCAGAGGGCACTCTTTGTAAACTCATCTCAACTGATTGGGATGATTATTTGATTAAGCTCAGAGAAAGGCCTGTGGATTCAGATTCTCCTTCCGGTATGCTTATCCAGAATTCCAGATTCAAGTTCTCCTTCCGGTATGCCTATGCTTATCAAAAACCAAAAGGGTAGATTTTTGAAAATTCAAATTTTCGCGGTTAAAATTG
>NW_007415692.1:0-578 GCF_000475195.1 Diaphorina citri
AACATGATGTAAACAAGATGGCGCCAACATGGGTTGCGTTATGGGGATCAGGATTCGATGCGAAATCTCCCTAATAAGTGAATGCTGAATGATTTTACTCGAGATTCTCGAGAATTAATCGAATCGAATTATGTGTAGGCGTTATCAGTGTTCTTACGGGACTACCACAAAAAGTCCCAGACAAAGCCCAAAAAATCCCAGGAATCCCTCAATTTTTAATATTTTTTTCAATGCCTTCTATTCCTATTAATAACTGCGTCGCAGGCAAATTTTTTCTAAGGTGATGGCCCCATGTAATTTTAATTATCTGTTTATCCTTCCAATATACCTCATCCGCTTATTTACATAGGTGAGGTGAGCGTTGCA
Organism: Diaphorina citri; assembly: GCF_000475195.1. Taxonomy (NCBI): domain Eukaryota; kingdom Metazoa; phylum Arthropoda; class Insecta; order Hemiptera; family Psyllidae; genus Diaphorina; species Diaphorina citri. The sequence continues at coordinate 367 of NW_007415692.1, forward strand.
AGAAAGTATACTTGTTATTGTTATAACAAAATGACACCTGCAGCGCTTTAGCGCTGGTGTCTGTAGGTAAGTATACTTTTACCTAAAAGGTATGAATTTCGTAAAAATGTACATCTATTGTTGTATTGTTGTAATTTGTAATAGATCAGTTGCGCTTACTTGTGTGATGTTTCAAAGTCATAGAGCAGGAAAAATGAGGACCAACGGAATTT
>NW_007415693.1:0-578 GCF_000475195.1 Diaphorina citri
TGAAACATGGGATGTCCAAGAATATTTCGACTGTTAGAACCAGAAGAGAAAAAAATACTCTGGACACTCTCTGGTCCCTGCTACCTGTCTTTATTCTCTTGATGTCAACGACTTACTTACCTAACCACAGGTTGTTATCAAATGTTTTATGTGCACCATGGGCTTTTGTGTAGAGAGAAATGTTGATAATAATGGGTAATTTGGTACTTGTGTAGAAGTCATGTCCGTGGAATATTGCTACCAAAGGAACTGGCACAAACGAGCACTGACCAGTGTTATAGGGTTAGGTTCAACGCAAGAAGGAGTTTTCACAAATAGAGCAGTGATTAGTGTTATTATAGGGTTAGGTTAAATGCAAAAAGGAGCTTTTCTTTTCCATGGATGTGACTTCTGCATAATTACCGATAACTTCAACAAAGTTTCATATGATTACACAATGTAGTTTTGATATCATAGCACTTTAGTCTCAGCAGACAGTATAAATATTATGCTTGTATTCAATTGCTTTTCAGAATAATCAAAATGAAGCTTCACGTGTTTAACAAATCAATTGATGAGAGATACGAGGAGTACCAGAG
>NW_007415694.1:0-578 GCF_000475195.1 Diaphorina citri
ACTCGATTGAAGCTAACAACGTTCGCTCTGATAGCTCATATCTACCATCTCCGGACAATTTATAATTACAAATACCTAAATAGATGAACATGATGCTAACAAGGAATCTAATCTTGTTCTGATGGTCATTGCAATCTTGATTCACTGAAGCGGTTAAATCACACTAGAGACATGGCACTCGGAATAACAATTAGAAAATCATGAGTAACGAATAACATTCATGATTCAGTACCCAGTGTTACTTGTCGCTATACACAACAAGCAGCTTGGGTAATCGCTCAATGTCAACCATGAGAATCACATAAACAGTGATGATGCGGTTCAGTGATTTACAAGAAGTAAACTGACGAGGCATTGTCTCTACGTGGGGGATAATTTTCAGTCCTCAGCAAAGATGGTTGGATGGAGTTCAATAAATTCAAAGGAATCATCTACCGACGTGATTTACTTACCTTACAGGTCTACAATAACATTGTCTAGTTTACGTTGTATTGTACGTATACAAAAGTGGTATAGAATTAAACGTCATATTCAAAGGTACTGAATTCTGATACCATACTATGCTATCCTATATCTTC
>NW_007415695.1:0-578 GCF_000475195.1 Diaphorina citri
ATCAGTTGCGCTTACTTGGGTGATGTTTCAAAGTCATAGAGCAGGAAAAATGGGGACCAACGGAATTTTTCTTTTTCTCCCACGACTTCTAGATCCCGAGATAAATCGATTTAAAAAATACCGGTAAATCGTGAACTTTGACGTCACGGCATACGCTCCCGTAGGCGGTCTAGATCCCGAGATAAATCGATTAAAAAAATGCCGGTAAATCGTGAACTTTGACGTCACGGCATACGCTCCCGTAGGCCTAGATCCCGAGATAAATCGATTTAAAAAATACCGGTAAATCGTGAACTTTGACGTCACGGCATACGCTCCCGTAGGCGCGATGACGTCCCGTGTCATTGGAGCCTAATACCACCCCCGTGTAAAACCCTGGTCCTCACCCCAACAACGTTAAAATAGCGCTATCTATGTTGTTATATGTGATTGTACATTTTATTCCAGCCTGGTGTGTCTATCCTGGAGTGTATCGAGTGTAAATCAGGCTTCCACATCCCGTGTCATTGGAGCCTAATACCACCCCCGTGTAAAACCCTGGTCCTCACCCCAACAACGTTCAAATAGCGCTATCTATG
>NW_007415696.1:0-578 GCF_000475195.1 Diaphorina citri
CGCGACCTTGTATATCTCATAAGATGAACACACACGCTCTAATGTGAATCACAGAGGAATTGAGCGACATTCATTCTACATCGTGTTTACAGGGTGGTGCTAGCGTTGAAGATTGAAGGACATCCACTCATAAAATTTGTAGCTAAAACCAAATGTCAGCCCAAAGCAATCACCCTAGTTAGGGCTGATTGAGAGGCTGACGAAAAACGCCAATGCCGTCTGTACACGGGAAAAGGCGAAGAAAACAGAAGAAAAAGAAGAATAGCGTTGATATGTAAACTGGAATAGAATACGTTGTTTATCCTGCTCGAATGACACTAAAGAGTCCCTCTACTCCCGCAGTCTAAACATGGGTTTATGCATTTTATGGATTCAAGAGTGCATTAAATGTTTACAGCAAAGGACCCTGCTTAAGAAGGTTTTATCGTACAACTCATAGGTCATACATAGTGTTTTAGTGAACTGTATAAATCAGAAAATGGGTGTGTCCGGAAAGCCCGATGGGGTTCAAGATTCAATGAACGAATGCTCTTTATGTGTAGATTCTACACTGTAGAACACGTTTGCCAAATTTCATC
>NW_007415697.1:0-578 GCF_000475195.1 Diaphorina citri
ACCTAATGTATGTAGGAAATACTTACTTTCCATGTCCTCTTCTCTCTCAAGCCTTGAATTTCCAGTACTCCGCGACGTGAAGGGCGCGGTCACTTGCTGAGAAACTTGCCCACTAACGAGGCAGAATGCACTGCCAATTACTAATACCCATCATTGTGTACTCCTAAACTCCCATAGATACTCCCATTCTTAGGTGTATTTTTACGAGTTTTCTCCTATGAGCTTGCACTTTTATCAGTACGTGTGACGTGAATACGTGCTCTGAAAAACACGTAGTACGTGGCACGTAGATTATCGCCACGTAGTTATGTATGTGCAGGTAGGACACATTTGTCTCATACCTTGGCTGATGGTTATTTATGATACGTTGGAAATACAGGGTGACAGAAAAGTAGGATGAACAAAATTTCTTACATTCCACCTGAAGCTTTAGCATGTTAAATACACCAATTACCGTGCCCCAATACGGGGCACGGTTAGTCCAGTGGTAACGCGCTTGTTTGCCATGCAGAAGGTCCCGGGTTCGAATCCCACCATCGACAAAAAATTTGTACTCGTTTTTCGATTGCAAATATTTC
>NW_007415698.1:0-578 GCF_000475195.1 Diaphorina citri
ACACTTTCAGGCTTATTAATGGCATAGACCTGGACTTGGGCATAATCATGCCGGTCCAAAACTGGGCATGGATCAACCATAGGTAGACGAGGAATTTATGTCAGAATGACAAGGACTCTGATTGTTATAGTTTCCCTCTGTAAATAACTCTCAATAACTATACCAGTCTACCAGACTATCCTTCTTAAAACTAGATTTTACTATTAAGCGAGATGCCCTTACAGAAAGTAGGGAATTCATTAAAGGAAGAAGGCGATTTGAGAAAATTTGAGGTTTGTAGGAAAAACAATCTCGGTAATTTAATAGCAACACTTTCAGGCTTATTAATGGCATAGACCTGGACTTGGGCATAATCATGCCGGTCCAAAACTGGGCATGGATCAACCTTAGACGAGGAATTTATGCCAGCATGACAAGGACTCTGATTGTTATAGTTTCCCTCTGTAAATAACTCTCAATAACTATACCAGTATACCAGACTATCCTTCTTAAAACTAGATTTTTACTATTAAGCGAGATGCCCTTACAGAAAGTAGGGAATTCATTAAAGGAAGAAGGCGATTTGAGAAAATTTGAGG
>NW_007415699.1:0-578 GCF_000475195.1 Diaphorina citri
GTTTTTGCGTGGATAAACGAACTTGGACAAGAAAAACTTACTCCAGAGTTAATAAGAATAGACAAAAGTGTGATTGTGGCCAGAACAAAACTCGATTTATTTCTTCCATTTTGTAAAGGCAATTGCAAAACTTTGCAGATCTTAAAAAATATTACTCATTGTTACCTTCCTCAATAAAATTAAAAAAAGTTTCCGCCCGTGTAGGAAGTAACATTCCAATTTCCGAGAATGTTGCGCCAAACTTCATCAGACGTGCATTCCTTTTCCACAGGACAGCTTATTAACACTTGTGTTCCATCTTGGGGTGCATGATATCCTTGACTAAATTTCAACATAAAATCACCAAGTTCCTGTATTGACAAATTTGATTCACAAAATTGAGTTGTTTGCAGATGTGAAGGACACTGTCTCTTTGAACATGAATGAATTGCCCCCAGACTCAATTTATTGTTCGGGGCAGACTTGTATTGCTTCTCTTTTTTTGGATATAATTAGACACAAATACGTGTAGAGTTGATATATCTAGTTGAATTTTTGTCCTAGGCTACACGGCGCTATGATTCGATTCTTCTTGGCAA
>NW_007415700.1:0-578 GCF_000475195.1 Diaphorina citri
TGCTGAGGCTTCTGTGAAGAAACAAGGTTAAACTCAATAGTTCATCAGGAAAACACTCATATCACTCTCAAAACAACATCTCATTGTGAGCATTTAATGAAGTAGCTACTTTTTTCTAATGGATTACCGCCTGTACAAATTGGATCAAGGTATTCTGAGTTGCTGATCTCAGAACGTTAAACATTTGTTTGTTACATTACCCTAATACCTTATGCATACGTATAGTGTATAGGTGTATGACTTAGCTTCATGCATGTGTTATCGTATTGAAGTACGCATCATTGGCAAGTAAGGACTTACAGGGTCAGATGTGAATTTCCCGCTGTAAAAGTTTGAGCATCACCGAAAGCTCCGAAATGGCATTTTTACCAATTTTCTTATTATGTGAGGAATTTCTTATGAACTGTCCTTGTCCGCAGTGGCTTCATGCTATTTTTTAGGCTTGTACCTCTGATCCGCTTTCACATTACTTCAAGGCACATTCTTTTATACCTATCCGAGAACGGAAAAGTTTGGTCAGAAAATTTTTGTCTCAAGAAAGCAGATTTTTTAGTCCCCTAATTAATAAACTCAGTAGG
>NW_007415701.1:0-578 GCF_000475195.1 Diaphorina citri
AATAATAACGAGGATTTGATTCATTTGATATTGTCAAGGAGGTACACAATACACAATCGAGGGAAAGATATTCCTCATGTTCTATGAATTCTTTGATCAATTTCTTGCAAATCAAAAATTTTGGATCATTGACCACCACTATACCACCAACCCAAGGATATTGGATCAAGAGATGACCTTGAAATCAAGGTTAAAATCAACTGATTCTATTGGTCATGATCTCCAGGGACACAAAGGATCATATTATTAATATTAGTATCAAATCATCAAAATAAATAAATGTCCATGTGGGAATTGGGAATCAGGAATATCTAGATGTCCTTGGAATTGAACTTGTAATGGACCACATATCACTGATCCTCTTGATCCTGATGGCCTTCAGGGTGTTGATATTCAAGAAAGCTCAAAGTCTTCGGAACATCATGCTGTTCAAAGTATGAATCTTCTGATGACAAGTTTAATCTGATTGAGATTATTAACAATGATAAGTACATGCTTGAAATATTATTATCAGCAAATCCCATGCTGACCAGGTGAATTGATCATCCATCAAAATAGGACTTGAATCTTAGAAACCA
>NW_007415702.1:0-578 GCF_000475195.1 Diaphorina citri
TTATCTGATGGTGTGAAAAATATTTCGACAATATTATAAAGTAAGATTTCTAGCAGAAGTCCACAGTTTATCGTAATTTAGGTTATTTAATCAAAACAAATATCGAAGTTCGTATTGAAGTTCGATTTTGTGGGGAAAAAAAGAAAAACAATTGATCCACTGTTTCTTAAAGGTACAACAAAATCAATCTTGTCACTGCAAAATGTACGATGAGAAAAGAACTTTTTGTCCACACACACTTTTCAGATTGTTTTTCTTGATAACGGACTAAGATAAGGAAACGATTTTTATGCTTTTGAAAAAAGTTCATTTATTGAAACTCAGTTGCGCACTTCAAGTCACGTCATTCAAATTCCACAGATTCCAGCAGTCAAGAGAGGAAAATATTTAAAACCACCTTGCTATACATAATATAACTTGACTAAGTGACAAAGAGTGCCACACATATCAGAAAACAAGTGGACATCTTTTCTGTATTGAAATTTATTAGAGTGTGCTAAATGGACACCTTAAACATTCCTTCAAATGAGTTTGCGTATTTGTGGTGATTTGGTGATGTTTATATTAAAATTACAGTA
>NW_007415704.1:0-578 GCF_000475195.1 Diaphorina citri
ATGATGCGATATTATAGAAAGCTGTCAGCAAAAGCTTTTATAACGCACCACTGATTCACAGTATCGCTCAAAGTCACATGAGATGAGCTTGATGAAAGATACAATGTGTCTCAGCTTCTTTCTATTTGAATAAAGAGAAGAGATACAGATACCTATTATTACGATAATGATCGTTATTCTCACTTCACGAGTTTGCAGTGGCGAATATTTGGAGTTATTCCTTTTGAAGTTGACTCACGCCACGGTGTTCAATCCATGTTGTTCGTCTTTCATTAAAGAAAAGTGAGATATCAAATAAAGAAGTGTATGATACCTAATGCACAATGAGACAAATAAACAACTGTATGGTACCTAATGCACGGCAGTGTAAAGATTTGTATGAACCTAATCTGTATTAGTGGAGATGACGACGCTCCTACATTTGCTAATAATGCTAATATAGTTTGGAGACTCTCAAATCGGTACCAACCTCCAAATGTAGCTGTGTTAGTGGAGATGCCAATACACCCATTTCCCATAAAATAGTGGAGATGCCAAAACTCCGATTTCTCTTAAATTAGTGGAGATGCCAAAACTCT
>NW_007415705.1:0-578 GCF_000475195.1 Diaphorina citri
GACTAATTGACTAGTGACCAGACCAGTGGCTCAGTGAACTGTAAAGCTGACTTAGAAGAAGGAACCCTACGGGGCCCCCATAGGTTCGATCCTCACTCAGCGAATCCATTGAAGATGCGGTGAACTAGCATGCGACTGAACTACTCTTAGAAGAGGTTCGGACTAATTGACTAGTGACCAGACCAGTGGCTCAGTGAACTGTAAAGCTGACTTAGAAGAAGGAACCCTACGGGGCCCCCATAGGTTCGAACCTTATTCTGTGTGTGTTTTCTTCTAGTCTTCCATGTTTAATAATGTGTTTCATAGCCTGCAATTTACATGGTTCCTTCAAGAGACTATTTCAGTCCTGAACTTCTTGCTTTATGACTAACATGACTCATGCTGTTGTTTTATTGTTTGTAAGGACTATTTACCATTTTACATATAAACTACAAAATGGAAAATCGTCGAGTTAAAACTTAGAACTCAACAATAAGTTAAAACTTAAAACTCAATAAACTTCGTTTAATCAACATAGCATTCATCACAGCTTTGCCTTAAATGAATGACGTGCTACAACCCACCAACTACCCTGCTAA
>NW_007415706.1:0-578 GCF_000475195.1 Diaphorina citri
TAGATACCTCCCAAATTTTAAAATTAGTCCTAAAGGTGGAGGTAGGTAATTATTTCTCAGTACAACCCGTTAATTAATTACCTTAATACGTGATACGTGTAGCTTGTACCCTGCCCTGGAGGAAAAAAAATCAACCAATTTAAGTAGGTACCTACCTACAGAAGTAAATCTTTGAAAGACGTTAATTATCAAGAAAATAAATAATATAGAAGTTTCTCCCAGAAATATATTAATGGTTGTCAAAATTACTTTCATTAATTGTAATTTTCGTTCGAGAACTTGCATATCAATTTAAGCAGAATTAAAATTTTAGTGGGAATGCTGGGGCCTTATTAGGGTCATTTTCCCAATCGGACGTTTACAACCATGTATTTTACCTTGAAATGAAAATAAAGCCTTTATAAATACTATTATACAAATTGGAGGGAGCTCAAACTAGGTGACTAGCATAGTGAATGTTGGCGAGGTTCCTGCTCCACAAAGAACTTTAAATTTTAATCATAGGGGAAAATGAAAACAGATCGCTAAAATAGAACCTCGATTATTTCAACTAATTGGGACCAGGGGTAGTTGAAATG
>NW_007415707.1:0-578 GCF_000475195.1 Diaphorina citri
ACGAATCACCGCCAGTTTCCGTCACTAAAAACCTTTGAAGAAAATGAAGGAGCTTACTCCTCAACTGATATCCTGAATTGAAACCTGACACAATGGCGTTGAAGATGACTTGACAAAAATTCTCAAACTCAACTCCATACTCTATCCCATTCAGCTGTCACTCAAAATCAACAGAAAGGGTCTTTCATAATAGACAGATTATGAAGACGTAACTTTCATTTTATTTTCGGCCGCTTTTGTGATTGGTCCATTTCGTGGGGTAAGTATTCATAAATGTTATGATATCTTGTTCCTCTTGACACTGTTTTATCAAAATGGTGCTTTGAGCTCTACGGATTTTGGGGAACCATTGTATCCTTTTATACCGTGGGCCAAAACGAGCTTTTTGTATTTTGTAACATTAGAATGGAGCTTTAGAAATAGATATAGGTAGTTCATTTTCAATTCTGGGAGATGAGGATATTCTGGTCGTTCAATTCAGATGTCTTTTTTCATAGACGCGAGTTTCCAAATGTTTTGCGGATAAGGGTTAAGAATTTAGAATTTAAATGGAAGAATTTAAGATTTTATACACTTTA
>NW_007415708.1:0-578 GCF_000475195.1 Diaphorina citri
AAAAAAAAAAAAAAAAAAAAAAAAAAAAAAAAATCATTTCAATTCAAAATCTCAGTCTCATAAATGATGTCTATGGAGCCACTATATACTTCACTATAGGGAGCTGGTTAGCCTGTTTTTTATGACTGATTGGGCTGGAGTAGTTGAGTTGCGACCCAGGACGGACTCTTACAGCGAAATTAAGAGAATGACCAATGAGAGAGACAGATGGAGGAGACTTGCACACCAATCTTCGGATTGAATACAGTCCCAGGCAAATAAGAAAGAAAATCGCCTGGGACGCAACTCGTTACCTCCTTGGGTTAGGGTTCTGAACTGATCTGATATCTGGATCGGTCCACTGGTTTGCTAATTGGTTGTTTATCTCATCTCATTGCATATATTATGTATATTTTATACTTATATTATATTGCTATGTATATCTCACATCTTATTGCTGAGCAGATTCTAACTCCCTGATAAGACAAGAAGTTGTACCCAACGGTATGTCATACATTGGGACAGTCAGTGGGGGATGTTTGCACAGTCAGTGGGGGATGTTTGCACAGTCAGGGGGGGATGTTTGCACAGTCAGTGGG
>NW_007415709.1:0-578 GCF_000475195.1 Diaphorina citri
AATTTAGCCTTTGGGGTGCACAATCCAGTGTATGCTTGATGCCGGTCCCAAGCCCGGTTAAATAGAGAGGGTTGGATGTTAGCCTTCACAATGTCTCACTTGATGTATCATATTATCCTCCTATTAATTGTACCCTTCTCATCAAGGGGACTGACTTCTGGCCGGAGTAAACTAGGAAATTGAAACCCCATATCTGATGCCATAACCGGACTTATCACAAGGACCAGTTTAGGTAGACAGGGGAAAAAACACTGGTCACAATAGATCTAAAAAGGTCGCAGTGATAAAATTGCATACCCTCTCCCAAGAGAGGAGCAGCCAGACTCATAATAATAAAATTGTTCCTTTGAATCCCTTAATTATATTTTACTCTGTCCAAGAGAGGAGCAACCAGACTCAATAATAATAAAAATTGTTTCTATTTAAAAGATCTAAATCATGATTTATGTGTGGTGAAGCTGGGAGCTTCTTCACCATTTTTGTGGGTATCACGACTTTACCAAGAGCCTCCTTTACTATTTCTGACAGACCTACCTCGGTGGTGTAGTGGTCAAGGCGCTCGCCTGGTAAACAGGAGG
>NW_007415710.1:0-578 GCF_000475195.1 Diaphorina citri
ATGGTGATGTACGCCGAGTACTACCCATTTGAAAAACATACTAATCCGTTGGCGGACCCTGTATTTGAGATCCATTTTTAACCTATCTGAACTGAAGATATAATTGCCTTTCCCTGGTCCAAAGAAGTAATATGTTGAGCCAGCCTAGTTAACTTGAAAGATAACGCGTTTGCCTTGTAAGCACTAGGCCGCGGGTTCGATTCCCACCCAGGCCGGATATTATCCTAAACGGTTAATGTTCGTTCTCGGAAAGGCTGGCTTTCTCCTATCCTGTCTTCCTTCTCTCTTCGATTTCGGGACGATAAGACCATAGCAGTTACAGCTCCCTCTATCAAACCTCTTCAAAATAATAATGATAATTATTATACAATATTTACTATTATTATTCCTCTTTTTCTTTCACAGGTGTTTAGCCACGGAGAAAGTGAACGTAAACGCCCTACTCACAAAATATGCGCGCGCATCTAATGAGAATGGAACGCGCTACTTTAGTTCTCGTTTAGGCCGCTAGAGCGCTGCTATAAACTCTATGCGCGCGCATCTAATGAGAATGGAACACGCTACTTTAGTTCTCGTCT
>NW_007415711.1:0-578 GCF_000475195.1 Diaphorina citri
AAAGATTGCTATGCAACAAAAACATCCTATAATGGTAACTCTACCTCAAACAACCAGCACCTCCACTACAACAACAACAACCACTACCACGACCACAACCACTACTGCTAAGCCTATAATCAAAGTAAAGCATCACATGAATGGCCCTCACCAAGTGATGAATGCACCCCGAGAATACTACCCTGTCAATTATGAGAAAGATTTTGATGACAACTTCACCTCCAAGGTTGAGCTTCCTGATACAAGGTTTGAATGTGGAGAACAGAAGCATTTCCCTGGTCTATATGCTGATGAAGATTTGGGATGTATGGTATTCCACGTATGTGCCTTCACTGATGATGGACTTGTCATGAAAAGCTTCTTGTGTCCTGAGTCAACGCTATTCGACCAAACCATTTTGAAATGTAACTGGTGGTTCTACGTAGACTGTAAGTCATCTAAAAAACTGTATGACAGTAACATACCAATGTCAAAGAGTTATCAACTCATGAAAGCTCTCACTTTCTTCTCCTCATATTCAACCAATAAGGAGTCGAAGAAACGAAGGTAGAAATAAACAACTTGATGATGATGATGAT
>NW_007415712.1:0-578 GCF_000475195.1 Diaphorina citri
AAAAAATAAATCTTACTAAATAAATTATTAGATACTCTTTAGCGTTCATTGTGATGATTAGGACAATAATTGGATTTACGGCAGGTAAATGGGTGTGTTGTATAGATAGGTAGATACCTGATCTTTTTAGTTGGTACTTTGCATGAATGTGTTGGTTGATCAGTTGTGATTCAGCGCCTCGGCGCGAGACAAATAAAATTAATTACGATTTTCTATAAATAATAAAAATGAGTTCTTTTCTTTTGTTCCTGAATTTATAAAATAAAACATGGTGTCAGGTGTAAACTAAATTAATTAATAGTTTAATTAATTTAACTAATAATTTTTTAACTTGCAGAGTTAATGTAAACTAAGTTAATTAATACCTAGTCTAATTTTTTTTGACTAAATTTTAACTTGCAGAGTTAATATTTGAATATTCTATTTTAACCTTGACTACCTGTGAAGTTCAAAGCCACATGTTTCTTTGCCATATTTTTTTTATAATTTTCATATTTAAAGTAATTTTTTATTTAAATTCAACTACAAATAATAATTTTTTTTCAATATTTTTGTCTCTCACATTCTGTATTCTGAAC
>NW_007415713.1:0-578 GCF_000475195.1 Diaphorina citri
AGAAAAGAAGGGTGAGGACTTTATTTTGGACAGAAATGAAGAGTGATCCGAACAAAAAATCAAGGGTGAGAGAAGTAAGTGAAGATTTTGACTTGGACAGAAATGCAGAGTCAATAGTGTAATCGGGAGAGAAATGAAGAGTGAAATGTATTGTGTTCTGTGTATAATATTGAAGAATGAAGTGTGTTCTGGGTAGCTGCCGAGTAGTGCCGAGAGCTCGCTGTGATTGAAGTATAATATATTTATGTGAACGCCGTAAAACTATTAGAGTATGCAATGTGCTACATAAGAATGATTGGTGGAGATGGCTCTTCTGTTTTGGTGGAGATGTCTGTTTAACTTAGCTTTCTGTTTCTACTACCCAGTATTCATTATTCCCTAAATCCCCTTTAGGGATGTTTTACAGTGTTATGGAATTACAAGAAGTACCTAGGTACTATGAACTATTGCACCACCTGAAAATGATGAGGTGCCTAAGTAAGTTCTACCTATATCAGCACTAGATTTTAGATAGGTACCTAGGTATTATTTTGATGGTTGTAAAGAGCGATCTTATTTTATTACTTTTAGATTTTAAG
>NW_007415714.1:0-578 GCF_000475195.1 Diaphorina citri
CTTTTTTTTTTTTAAAATTTTTTTTTTTTTTTTTCTTTCTTTTTTCAAAAGAAATTCAAGATTATAATTTTACTTTTTTTCAGCACTTTAGAAGAAAAAAATATTATTTATTACTCCTGCATTGAATGCAAACAAACCTTGGTTGGCTGGAAGAGAGGTGGAGAAGGTAGGTAGATCAAAAGGGAGAGGAGACCAGAGTGGCTTTTTCATTTGACCTGATTAGAATTTAGGGTAAATCTCGATGACTTTGGGTTGGATCTAACGATCTGATGAATGGTGCTATTGGGGTTATCAAAGTAGACCTTGTAAGAAAGTTGGCCCACAAACACACTACACAGACATCCCAATTCTGGAGGTGCGATCGCGGAGAGGTCATTTCCCCCTGCATATTAAAGATAAATATCTTTAGTGGCAACCTCTTTGGTGGCTATTACCAATAATATCTTTCTCATATTTATAATTTTCTCCATCCTTTTCATTGTTAAACCTAGGTATGTACCTACTTATGTTTGATGTAAATAAATGAGGCCTGTTTAAACTGTTGGCATAATGGGACTTTTTAGTCTTAGCCGACAGTA
>NW_007415715.1:0-1705 GCF_000475195.1 Diaphorina citri
TTTTCATACTTTATATGATTCCTTATCACACGGGGAGTATTTTAAGATAGAAAATTTTTGGTCGAAAATTGGCCGCCGGCAGCGATTTTGGACTTAGAAAAATTTTCAAAAAAAAAGTTCAATTTTTGGACACTTTCTAATGATCCCTCATTACATGGGAAGTATTTTAAGATAGAAAATTTTTGGTCGAAAAGTGGCCGTCGTGGGTGGCTCAGGCTCGGGACGGAAAAATTTTCTTTCTTTTTTTTTTCAAGTACCTACGTATTTCGTACCAGATTTTTTTAGACTTATTTTGTTGCTTTTCTGTTTCAGGGTTTTCTAATTCCAGTCAATATCCGAGTTACAGATGCCAATGATAATGCCCCTCAGTTTATTAATGCTCCCTATGTACTCAATATTTCCGAGGTATGTCGCCTATTTCTTATTACTAATATGGAGAGCCCACAGAACAATAATAAACATACTCGTAGAAGGAAGGTTTAGGACTAAAACGAAAGACTCTTTTCAAATCTGTAATTCACTGCTGTTATATATCAGCTGATTTGGTACCAGTGCCGGACCATGAATAATTTCCTGGGTAGGATGATTTTTACAGAAATTTTGAAACATTATTTCTGCTTTTTTACGAAACTTTTACTTTTAACAACTTCTAAGTAAATTCGATGGGTATCTTATCTTATTTATCCATTATTGACTTTAAAAATTCATAAAACCATTCAGAAATCGGGGGAAATTGAAAATACAGACCGGGACTGCAAAATGTAAACAAAGATTTCAATAATTTTCAGAAAATTTCCACCAATGAGAGAAGAGTTTAGTCAGCTGACTAAACAAATTTGGTTAGTCAGCTGTTCGTGAACTGTCCTTCGACCTTGATATGTAAAAAGACCCAAACGCTCCCTCTATGTTATTCTTACTCTGAGGCAGTTGATTTTCCAACTTGCATACTTGAGAAGAGTAGGAATTGGGACGGGGCGGAACCCTTCGGTTGTTATTGTAACATCTAACATTCTTTATGACCCTACTTTCCCCTTTTTACCGGATGCCAGTTTTTAAGGCTCTAACATTTGTTTGTAGTACGTTTCTTTTATCGAATGGAACGGACAAAGTTGACAAACTGGTCGGGGACAGTTTCCACGCCGGAGGCGGCCGCATTACTTTGCATCGTCTGTAAGAGGAAGTGCTAACGGACCTATGGTGGCGGCCGGAGGCTGTGTAGTCCTATCTGCGGTCTGTACGAAGTGGAGTCGACGACGGTAGGTATACCGGCCTATGTAACTCGGACAGTACGGTGTGCGGACAGTCGGGTGTCCATGGGCAAGTAGTGCAGCGTGGACTGTGTCCATCTTCTCTTATCTTATCTTATAACCTCTTTTATCTTATGAATTCATGATCTTTCATTATTTAGGCTCAATTAAACAGCACTTCGACTTAAAAACCATTAATCTAAGTATAACATGGTCGTTTTAAAGCATGTATTATTAACGAATTGGCAATAAAATTAATTGGGATAGTGGCGTTCTTAGACAATTGTTGCTTTGTTTGGACGAATTGGGCAATAATAAAGAGAAGTTAAAGCCCTGGTACTCTGAGATCGTCTTCAAGTGTAAGGGAGACAGTTTGGTTTGGAGAATTGTTCTCTTTGTGATGTTTGAACAAGTAAATAAAACATTGGCTCTAGGCGAAATCTCGGTAAGATGGGGAG
>NW_007415715.1:9683-10628 GCF_000475195.1 Diaphorina citri
TAATAGTATCCATTGCAAGTCCTATAACCAATAATTCTAGTCACATGCCTATAGACATCGGCTTGTATCTTTATGCGAATCCCATCGAGCGTGAAGCCCTGTACACCTTCACAACTCGCTTTTCTCTAAGTCTATCTTAGTCTTAATATGGACCAAAATATAGATGGTCGTATCCTGACTTTTCACGAAAATGACGAGCGTCAGATTTGTTCCAGAATATTATAAGATTAACTCATTATGTAATGTAAAATACCTTGTTATTTTCTTTTTTTTTCTTATTTGGACAAATTTAATTTTTTTTTTTTTTTTTTACAGAAGTGAGTGTGTCTAACGGTTATGTGCCTAGGAGTTGTGCATTTTATGTATGGTGACGTGTACGAGTGTAGATGGTGTGTGGTGATACTGGTGGGTTGTGTTCGTGCGGTGGTGCATGGTTGTGTATAGTGTTTGTGTGTGTGTGTTGTGTGTGTGTGTGATAATAATAATAATAATAATAATAATAATAATAATAATAATAATAATAATAATAATAATAATATTTCCCTTTTAAATTCCAGGTGACAGTAGTAGGAACTCGGGTCTTGCAGGGAATCAAAGCAGTGGATGCTGACCAGCAGGGACCATTCTCTACAGTTCAATATAGCGTCAGTCCAGGACCTTACGCGGTGAGTTTGTTAAAGCTGACCTTTGTTCCTGAAATGACTTTGCATTTTGCACTGCGTATTATTATGTATTATTATTACTAGTGGTTGACCCGTCCTTTGCACGGGATCAGCGCGGCGTAAGACTTTTGAAGGCATGACTTTGAAGCGCCGCCATTTTGAATCAAAATGAGATGTGACAATTTTAAGTAGCCTATGTCACCTTCAGTACTGTTCTTAACGACCATAAAAAATTTCATCAAAACCGGTCAAGCCGTTTTTTTTTTTTTTTTTTTTTTTTTTA
>NW_007415716.1:0-578 GCF_000475195.1 Diaphorina citri
TAGGTCTTTATCTAATTTAAATTATTAACTGTACTAGGTCTATCGTCTATATCTAATTACCTATTATTTTTGGTATGTTTGTTGCTGTCTGTGTATATGTGTGTTTGTAAAATCATCATTTCTTGATAAGTTACCTATTCAAGTGTTGATGTGTGCGTAAAAAAAAAAGGTCTCGAACCCGTAAACTTCCGCTTCCTATGCTAGAATGTACCCTCGCTGTACTCGACAGTACAATTTTAAATGCCTTTTACAAAAGGCATTTCGTGAAAAGGTCATAGAAGGCTTTTTTTGGAAAGGTCATAAAATGTGAGTTAAGAACTGCTCTTTTCAGTGGACTACTCAGTCAATGAGTCAGATCCTAAAACATATAACTCACTCTTCAACTCCCTATACGTGTAGGGATAGGGAGTGATGATATAATAAAAGCTAGGATTACACTCTTTGCTCAGTGAGCAAATATTTGCTCGAATTGTTTGGGAAAGTATAGAAAATAGTGTAATAACCTTAAAAATATTTGGCAAATATTTTCTCTCTGTTTGGAAAAGTATAGAAAATAGTGTAATAACCTTAAAAGTGTT
>NW_007415717.1:0-578 GCF_000475195.1 Diaphorina citri
GAACCCTTTGAGGAACTGCCAGCTTGCTAGGCTGGTTAGGGTTAGCTGTTCTCCTCCCTGTTTATAGTCCCACAGCTATTAGACACTAGTCTTCTCTCTGTTTTACGTCCCCTAGCCAGACGGCTGAAAGATGCGTTTCCGTCCCAACTCCTTCCTGAATTCTACCCTCTCTGACATCCTCAAAGATGATCCAGACTCCGTAGCTACCCTCATGCGTTTCTTAAAGAGAAACAACTTCCCGAAAGAACTGTAGGCACTTTATTTATTTGCCGCAAATGGCCTTTGTTGCTAAACTGTGTTAAAATAAAAATAAATAAAATAAATCTTCCTCCTTTTATGTAGAGGTATGTTCTTCATTGATTCTTGAGGTTTGACAGAGGGAACTGTAACTGCTAAGGTCTTATCGTCCCGAAATTGAAGAGAAGGAAGACAGGATAGGAGAAAGCCAGCCGGTCCGACCGTTATAGCAGTTACAGTACCTATAACTATAAAGGGACATTTTCTTTGGATAAAAGGATTTTTCAGTTGTATTCGTAAGCGCTAGGCCGCGGGTTCGATCCCCGCCCGGGGCGGATTTT
>NW_007415718.1:0-578 GCF_000475195.1 Diaphorina citri
AGAATGGTGGAGACGATGAACACAACACAGACCAGGGTGAACTTCATAGTGGAAGAGTGGAGGTGGAAACAGATGTCAGAAGTGATGAAACTGTGATGATACACTAGGCAAGAGAGCACAGAATACAATGGTCTGCCTGTTACATGTAGTCGAGCTTTTATACTGAAAGCTGAAGCTGCTGCCGTCTGTTTTCTATACCCATGTGACTTTGTTGTAATTGTGTTTAGTTGTAATTATGTGTACACTCGAGTACATTCAATACGGACCTCTTTCGCTGCCATGGGACAACTGTATCCATGTCCCAATGGATACCTGAATTTAAGCGACATTGCGCGTGTTTAGTATCCGAATGGGGGACCGTTTGGGCAATCGCGGGCTGCTGGCTTTTCCCGGCCACACTCAATGCGAGGAGACGGGTGGCTAGTGACGGAATTTAGGGTAAAATCACCGTCACTTGTCCAGAGAATCTTAGGTACTTCAAAGTAAATAGTGAGATTTTATACTGTCTTTGATATACCAACATAGAAAGATAGAAATCGTATCGAATAAAATCACGGCCTAAACCTGGAAACCAAGGA
>NW_007415719.1:0-578 GCF_000475195.1 Diaphorina citri
GAGAGAGAAAGAGGGAAAGGGTAAGAAGGAGAGAGAGAGAGAGAAAGAAGAATTCACATGAATTATTTGTGGTGAAGCTGTGAAAGCCATTTCATTTTGTGTGGGTATCACGTACATAGGTATCACAGTATTACTAAGTCTCCTTTGCAATTCTAGAGAAATTGAAAAAGAGAGAAAAGAAGGAAGAGAAAGATAGAAACGGAGAATTCGGCTTTTGGGCGAAAGGAATAAGATAAAAAGGAAAGAGAGAAAGAGAGAGGAAGAGAGAGAGAAAGAGAAAAAGAGAGGAGCAGAGAGAGAAAAACATAAAGAGAGGGAATGAAAATAACCTTGACATGACTCTTTTTGTTTGTAATATGTACGAGTGAGTATGTCTGGAAAAATATGACAATATCAGAATTCCGATTCACTTACTAGCATATCATCTCTGCATAATTTTTGAATGCATTGAACCCATTCATTTATCTTCATTCTCACATACTCATTTCTTTCTTCTTCTTTATGACATAAGCTTGCCATAGGAGTGGCGTAGGGAGCTAAATATTTAATAAAAGATAACATCGATGCAGTGGTTGACT
>NW_007415720.1:0-578 GCF_000475195.1 Diaphorina citri
GCTTAGAAAGCCAACGCGCTACCAACCAAGCTAACTATACTGGCAAATAAGAGCGTTGTCTTTGGCGGATCATATACCCCACTCCACGTGCTGCTGTGGCTACATCTGATGGGTGCAGTGGGAGTACACAGCTTTGACCATTGAATCATTGTATCTAGATTCTAGAGGACTATTTATGATAATCTTCGGACTACCTGTCTTCTGCCTACTTGAAAGTCATTAGATATATTCAAGTTATTTGATGATGCCATTCAAATTATTAGATACCTAT
The DNA here is from genome assembly GCF_000475195.1 of Diaphorina citri. Taxonomy (NCBI): domain Eukaryota; kingdom Metazoa; phylum Arthropoda; class Insecta; order Hemiptera; family Psyllidae; genus Diaphorina; species Diaphorina citri. Next base: position 272 of record NW_007415720.1, read on the forward strand.
ACCTACCTATATTTCCTTTTGTAGGTATGATTCAGTCTGTGTAATTCGGTATCCATAAATGTAATGTAGGAGTAGGTATCTATTAGGATTGTAGGAGGTAGATAGATATTCATATAGGTTTACTCACTTTTCCATTTGAACTGAGGCCAAGTTGCTAAACTGACGGCGAAAATGATTCATTGTGAGAATTTTCTCGACTTTTCAATCGCTTTGAGTCACCGCTAACAATATACCGACACTTCTTGTTCACACGGAGTTTAAATACACCGGATTTACAGCAGAAAGTATGCAGGTTATATTTGGTAGG
>NW_007415721.1:0-578 GCF_000475195.1 Diaphorina citri
ACATTATGAAAGAAAATAAAAATAATGAGGAGGAAGGCAACCTCGCATAGTACTACTTCCTTTTATTTTTTGCTCAGAATGCTCAATGGAACAAAACTACGAAATGGTTTTAGATCTTGGAGATGTAGCTTTGGGCCTCCTATTTTCTCTTGGGTTAGGACTAGGCTAGGGTCGATGGTCGGTTCTCCCTTGTGGACGCCTATACTAAGCCCATATTGACCATCTCTGTCGAGAACTACCCCTATTCTACTAGTTCCAAAAGTGGACATAAGAAAATGGACATTTTTAGGGAAAACACGAAAAATTCATATCTTTTGAAACAAGCAGCCAATTTTAATGGTTTTGGTCTTGGAAAAAAAAAATAATAATAATAAAAGCTAAAATCTAAGGGAATCTGCTGGAATACGAGTACCTATATGGTATTTCCGGAAAATTGACATTAATTAGTTATAAAGGCCAAAGTTCCGAGATGTCAAGTTTTGGCACATTAAAAAAAAAATGTCCCCTTTTGGGACTGGGCTACTCAATTCCAAAATGGTTACTGCTAGGAATTCCTCCCTTACCTTGGTACAGTAGAA
>NW_007415722.1:0-578 GCF_000475195.1 Diaphorina citri
ACTACACTTAAAAATAATAAAACACTAAAAGTAAGTGGTAAAAAATTAAATTAAAAAAAGAAAAAGAACATGGCCTTTAGGTCTAGCATAGGTCGAACCCCGGTTCTCCCGCGTGCAAGGCGAGTGCAATGACCACTGTATTCCCTTCCCCCTCTCGTAACCTTTTCACCCATTTCTGACCTCCCCATTGAAGCAAGCCGTGTACTACTGAGTTCAAAACGTTTTCCCTCGCTCAAAGTCAGTGAAAATGTTTTTTCAAGAGTTTTGATAGAAGGAACTGTAACAACGGAGGTCTTATTGTCCCAAAATCAAAGATAAAAAGAGGGCTGAATGAGAGAAAGTCGTCCCTTCCAAGAACGAAACCTCTGAGTTTTGGTAAAGGTCGCCCGGGGCGGGAATCGAACTAAATCTTTTCACCCATTTCTGACCTCTCCATTGAAACAAGCCGTGTAGTGACTGCTGAGTTCAAAACGTTTTCCCTCGCTCAAAGTCAGTGGAATTGTTTTTTCAAGAGTTTTGATAGAAGGAACTGTAACAACGGAGGTCTTATCGTCCCAAAATCAAAGATAAAAAGAGGG
>NW_007415723.1:0-578 GCF_000475195.1 Diaphorina citri
CAAAACGATAAGCCAGAACTTGTGACCTCCATGCTGCTGGCTCGCTTCTCACCGGTGTTTTTGCGGGAAAGTTCGAATTTTGTAAAAATCGTATTTTTTGAAATTTTTGTCGATTTTGCAGCAGGCAGCAGGGAAGGTCGAAAGTGTCGAAAATAGTCCAAAGGCTGGTCATTTAATCATTTTGTTGTTTCTACAATCTATTATAGGTTAATTTTAAATTCTTCATCACTTAGTTAGAGAGAAACTTCCTCACCATTTCTTCTCCAGCCAAAATTCAGATGACACCAAAGCAAGATCAACCAAACCAAAAGGAATATTCAACAGGAGTCGTCTAACTTGAGACAGTAAGTACAACAAAAGTCAAAAGCAAGCCAGTCATGTTCAACTAGATAGCCTGTTGTCTAACAAGCACACCCTCACATTTTGGTCCTCCAGGTAGATCTGTCAAATATGTAAAAGGCAGGGATTCTCTTTCTCTCCTTTCAAGAAAAACAATTTTATTTTTTACCCATTAATTCACTGAATCTAAAATGTTACTTGTCAGAAGTTCACCACTGACAGCTAGAAAACACACTGCA
>NW_007415724.1:0-578 GCF_000475195.1 Diaphorina citri
TAGGACAAACCGTTCTTGAGATATTTTGTATACCACCTTTTCCCATTTTCCCATTTAAACCTGTAGTACAAAAAAAAAAATACATACATACGTACGTACGTACATACATACGTACAGACCATGGGCTAAAAATCACTTTTTTGACATCAGGGGATCCCAAAACGGATATTTCCAACCATTTCCCGATTTTGAAAATTTGGACCGATTGCAATACTTTCATTACTAGTATAGCTCCGCTATACTGTAGTAATAGAAAGTAAAAAAAAAATCTTAAATTATTAATTTCTTAAAAATAGTCCCAAATCTACGTGTATCGTTTTTAGGGTAACTTACCACTAAGATGGCCACAGTCTTTGCCGGTGTTGGCTCGGCGCTTCAAATATAGGACAGCACCCAACGCGAATATCACAGTGGATCCAAACGATATGAGAGCTATCATCAACCACGTCTCATTGTTACCTGAAATCAGCAAATTATTGTCATCAGAGTAAGCACATTTTTTTTAGCCAGCCTAGTTAGCTTAGTTGGTAGCGCGTCTGCCTTGTAAGCGCTAGGCCGCGGGTTCGATTCCCGCCCGG
>NW_007415725.1:0-578 GCF_000475195.1 Diaphorina citri
GTTGTTGTTGTTGTTGTTGTTGTTGTTGTTGTTGTTGTTGTTGTTGTTGTTGTTGTTGTTGTTGTTGTTGTATAAAAAACTTGTTTTGTTGTTCGTATTGTTTTTGGAGGAAAATTCGGTGCGGCGATAGAAAGAAACAGGTGGACAGGGATTCATAGTAACGTAGGAAATTGACGGATTCTCCCTTTGTAACGTTAATATCTCCGTAAATAATGATTTCTCAGAAAATTCAAGATAATGGGATTAAAGAGGACAAAAAGACGTACTTTTCTATCAGGAGAAATTCAATGGGTTTCAGTGGAAACTTGAAGGAAAATCGAATTAAAAAAATGGTAGTTTTTAAAGAGATACAAAAAAATCTTTTTCTCAAGCCTTTGGTTGTGTTTGAGGGAGGGTTTTACCAAAACAGGGAATCTTATCTTTTAGTATATTTTGTGTTCTTTTCAATGGTGCAATCACTTATTTATTATCTTTATTGGTTCAAGAGATAAAGGCGTTTCAAGGGGTCAAGGTATGAAAAATGTTGAAAAACAGAAAATCCTTCATAACTCCGCCCCTGTTGAAAATCGGATCTGTCC
>NW_007415726.1:0-578 GCF_000475195.1 Diaphorina citri
TTACAAGGCAGACGCGCCACCAACCAAGCTAACTAGGCTGGCGATTGAACTTTGATCCAAGAATTTGGATTTGTCATTTTGAATTAAACTAGAACTACTGATCGTAACCTAACTATTGAATATTAGGTACCTTAATACCTACCACCCACCGTACCATGCTTATCAAAACGGACATGGAAGGTGTGTAGATAGATATAGGTAGATAGTATCTACATAATATTATCTACATACTGTAGGTACCTACTTAACTAGTAAACAACAACTTTTTTGGAGGAAACTAGAATTTACTAGAACGTTAAACTTCTGCAGTGATCCAAATAAACACAATCCAAATTCATTCCGTTCTATAACCGGTCTACCTCAGGTTCATCAATCCGAATATCGTCCAAAGCGGTACCATAAAATAACTAGTAATTAATTAACCGGTAATTTCGGCAGTCTATGACTTCAATGTTTGAATTCAGCAGTGTTTATGTCTGTCGGCCTCAAAAATAGTTTTAAAGTTGACTCTACTGATCTCATTTCTTCGGCAACTGACTTGAACTGACCATTGACTCTGCAAACCTTGTTGATTTCGG
>NW_007415727.1:0-578 GCF_000475195.1 Diaphorina citri
ACATTATCCCATCAGGATAAAATCCGCCCCGGGCGGAAATCGAACCCGCGGCCTAGCGCTTACAAGGCAGACGCACTATCAACTAAGCTAACTAGGCTGGCAGTGGAGATGTCTACTGTCTAGTTTACACGGTTAATAGACTTTTCTATGAATGCCGTGTTTCTGTTTAAGTATGCAATACGCAACAAAAGAAAGATTAGTAGTGGAGATGTCGAATTTACTTATCTTTTTCTTTTCCCCGAACTCATCAAGAGTTCACCTTCCCTTCAAAGTTCGGTTTATACTTATTACTTGATTTTTTTTTTTTTTTCTTGAGATAGCAGAACAAGCTGAAAAGTTTCGAAAATTCGAAGCTTTTTGTCTGTCGACCTTAACGTCTCACGTTCATGGTCCATTTTTTTCCCCGCTGTCTCTTCCACATTTGAAAGCTTTTTCAAGTTACTGTGTGTGTCTTCCACCTCCTCCCTTTTCTCTCCTTTATGCCTTGTTCTTCATGTAGAGAGAAATAATTACATTTTTTTCTCCCGTCCTCTGCGTGGTAATAAGATTGGAAAAGTACAAGCTTAATACCCCGGGTT
>NW_007415728.1:0-578 GCF_000475195.1 Diaphorina citri
CATGATTCATGCTGCAAGGAAACGGAGGCAAAAGGCAAGGGAGATGGGAGACTATGTTCAGATTAGTGAGAAACCTACGCCACCAAGGTATGCTACTTAAAAATAATTAATGCAAATGGTTTCCTATATTTATGTGGGGGTGGGAATCACGTTATGTTACACTTGTCAGCTAATCTCCCTGTGTGAACCTGAAAAATCAAAATGTGGCACCAATTGCACATAGGTAATTTTAGATCATTTTTTTTTTTTTTTAATTTTTTCAAACAGGGTTAGATAAAGAAAATGATTATGGACAATATTTCCACTACTTGGTAATCCAGTTGTAATAAATATTTACATGTATTGAATTTATCAAACTAACCTCACCATTTATTATCTGTCCATACAGTGTGGATCAAAACAAGCGTCTGATTCACGAGGATGAGCATGAAGACGGATCAGAGAGTGACGAGGAGAGAGTGGATATGAGTAACATCAATATGGCGGCACAGGATAGGAAAAATCGCCAGGAAGCATTTGACTGTGTCCAGAGACAGCCAGATGGTAAGATAAACCTAGTGTCAACCTTACACAACAAT
>NW_007415729.1:0-578 GCF_000475195.1 Diaphorina citri
AAAAAATCCGATTTTCGAGTAAAAAATAAATAAAAAGCTCGGATTTTCAAGTTCATATAACCGAGGTTCATAAAATCGCGGTTCTACTGTAATGATATAAAATATTACTCTCACTATTGTTTATTCTAATTGGAACCAGAGAATAAAAAAAAAGACTACAGCCTCCATTACAGTAAAAAAAAAAAAAAATACACATCATTGATAGATAAAAAAAAAGTCATCATCATCAAACCTACTTGACATTTCAGAAATGGGTCGACTGGAAAAAAATTCACATATTTTATAGATATTAGCGAGTTTTTGCGACCAAAATTAGTCCCGTTACTAAATGCTGTCCAAATTACATTACATTAGATCTTCGATCATTTCAACTTCCATTATTTCAACTCCAAAATCCATTGTTTCTTTCTACCTTTCAAAGGATATCCTTATGAGAGAAAAAGATCATTTCAACTACCCCCGGTCTCAATTAGTTGAAATAATCGAGGTTATACTGTACTTTCCTTCCTATAGGTAAAGAAAGGAAAGAAGAAAGAAATGAGGCACTTTATTTCTTACAATACTACATGTATACAATA
>NW_007415730.1:0-578 GCF_000475195.1 Diaphorina citri
TTTTTTTTTTTTTTTTTATATATATATCATTTATTACCTATGCCTAGAATTATTGTAGGTAGGTACCTAATAATTTATTCACCTAGGTACCAGGTACCTACTAATGAAGGTATTTTTGAAATTCAGCAAGGCATTCAATCCTACAAGTAAGTACATTGCTGGCAATTTGTAAGCTTCCATCGCCACCCATGAACTTGGTTACTCACCATTTTGGGTACGATACTTCTGGTTACTACAACCACATCTACATAGGTTGGTAGACAGGTAGGGTAAGTGTACCATTTATTCGCCCACCTAAAAAACGTACCATTTATTGGCCCACCTGCCCACATTTATTTTTCTAATTTTTGAAGAGACGCACAGAAGGTAGGCAACTATGTATTTAGAAAGTTCTATGGAAGCGCAGATGAATGAAAAATCAATGTCCAAAAAATTGACCATAAAATAAATATGAGACCTAATAGGTAATTATCTACCTATCTACGTAGATTAAAATATAGTTATACCGCATTTATCAAAATAGGTACCTATTTAATAATTAAATTTTCAAAATCCCAAGAAGAACGAAAACTCTCTCA
>NW_007415731.1:0-578 GCF_000475195.1 Diaphorina citri
TTTTTTTTAAAAAAAAGAGGTTTGACAGAGAGAACTGTAACTGCTAGGGTCTTATCATCCCGAAATCAAAGAGAGAAGGAAGACAGGATAGGAGGAAAGCCAGCAAACATTATCCCATCAGGATAAAATCTGCCCCGGGTAGGAATTGAACCCGTGGCCTAGCACTTACAAGGCAGACGTGCCACCAACCACCAACCAAGCTAACTAGGCTGACCCTCTTCTGTTTAGATATTTAATGGAGAACACAGACTGGCTGAAAGAAGTTATCGGTGAAGAGTTAGACGAGGATTATATCATACTTGATTGTCCCGGACAGATTGAACTGTACACACACATGAATGTTATCAAGAAATTGGTGGAGCTGCTACATGGATTGGATTTCAGGTACATACCTATTTTAAGAATCTACTTGATTCTCACAAGGCTGAGTGAACCCCATATCATAGGTCTAGAGAAAAAAAAATGGGTAGACCTACATATTTGTAACCCCTCAACTAGTGGTGCAATATTAAACTGTTGAGATAAAGGGACTACTTACATCTCCTAATTTGACAGTCTAAATAAAGCACTAATACATA
>NW_007415732.1:0-578 GCF_000475195.1 Diaphorina citri
CAAAATTAACACATTCAAATATGTATTACTCGCGGCAACTTTTTTACAATTTTGGCATCCATGTTTGTGACACAGGAGATGGTATCATGTGTGTCTGGCATGAAGGCTAAGGTTCCAGAGGAGGCAATGAAATGGCTTCCTGTTTGTTTCAAGCCCAAAGTCAGAGGACTTGTTCCTACTCAGAGGAGGATGGGTCCAAGCACCATCCTCAGTGTCGAGGAAGAAGGTTTGATCTTTGATTGTAAATTGGCTGAAAGCCACAAAGAAAGGTATTCCGATCATCAAAAGAACATTGCTGGAAACAGTGAAGGACATCGTGAAGCAAGATAAAAGAGAAAATCCTTTCACAAATGATATGCCAGGTAGAGCTTGGTTTGAAGGTTTTTTGAAGAGACATCCTGATATATCTCATAGATATGCTGAAGGAATCAACAATGCAAGAGCTACTGTTATTGAAGCCAATACCAGAAATGTCCAAAAACTGGGAAAGTTCTTGGTCCCATATCGTTCGACAACTTTTATGAGATCAAGTCTGGCAATGAAAAAGAGGCAATTACAGTTATGGCTAATTTTTCTGC
>NW_007415733.1:0-578 GCF_000475195.1 Diaphorina citri
GAACGGAAATCTACTAAGATACCTACACTGCTTCTTAACAAACAGAAGAATCTCTGTGAAATGCAACGGCACTGTTTCTGATCCCTACCCCTTATGTAACGGTTTACCCCAAGGCAGCAGTCTAAGCGGACTGCTGTTTATAGTCTATCTAAATGACCTACTATCGGTCATCAAACTGCCTGTAAGATGCCTTCTATTTGTCGATGACCTATTAATTCTCTTGAAAGGAAAAGATTTAACCTACATGCAAAATATTCTGCAATCTACTCTTAATGATATTGAAAGTTGGGCCAATCTGAGCGGGGTAACCTTTTCTACTGACCCTCAGAAGTCGGTCTGTATGAATTTCAACCGACTAAGGAACAGTATCACCCCATCCCTTTATTACGCTGGTCAACAGCTGAACTTTCTCTCTCATACCAAATTTCTTGGTCTCCAATGGGACTCTAAATTAAAATGGAACTTCCATATTGAATACGTGAAAAAACGCGCCCTAGCAGCCCTCAATATGTTGAAAATGGTGTGTAATAAAAAGTGGGGCCTTGGGCGTGCAACGCTCATGAGGTTCTACTGTGCAT
>NW_007415734.1:0-578 GCF_000475195.1 Diaphorina citri
TCTTCTCTTATTTCGAGGATATTTTGATACTTACCCTAATGAGTTAAATGGTTATTTTTAATACTTGCTAGTTAGGTATTGTTACTATGTTGAAATTTTGCTACATTTTGATTGATTTTTCCTTACACCATTTTGTGTTGGTGATTGGTCATTGAAGTTTACATTTACATTTATGAATTTGATTGATACTTCGTTGTATGCTTATTTTACGATGTCGACTTTATTTTTCGCTTTCCCTTAGTTTTGTAACTTTAATCATTTATCGTGATTTTATTTACTATGTTGACTGCTTTTATTATCATCTTAAACATATTTAGCTTACTCTATTGTTGTTCTAATAATCTTGTACCGCGTACCCTGTCGACCCTTTTCACCTTTTGTACGTTTTGCCCATATTACTCTATTGTTGTTCTAATAATCTTGTATCGCGTACCCTGTCGACCCTTTTTCACCTTTTGTACGTTTGCCCATAATGATACTTGTTTTGCTTTTCATTTCTCGTAACATCTTATGTTCCCCTTTTTGTCTTAATTAAATTGAACTTACTGTAGGGATTTTGTTTGAGACATAAGCTATTA
>NW_007415735.1:0-578 GCF_000475195.1 Diaphorina citri
AGGTAGGTATTTGAGTTTTTATCACAGTAATAGCAGTATTGCACTAATCTTTAGAGCTAGATCATAATTATGTAATATGTAGTCCAGATATTGTTTTCTAGGTGTCCAAAAGGGGTTTCAATACCTTGAGACGAGTGCCATTCCTATTCCTGGATATCTCATTGACAAGAAAAGTAAGTAGTACCTAGACACCTTTCTTTAGAGAACATGTAGATCTAGAAAAAGAAGAAGAATAACTAGAAGAAGATATGGAAGAAGAAGAAAACCATCAACAACAACAACAACAACAACAACAACAACAACAACAACAACAACAACAACAACAACAACAACAACAAAAATGCTGAAATCCTCTCTCTTCTCATCACGCGTATCAAAGTATAAAGCCACTTCAAAACTTATGTGAGTGTGTAAACGTATGGGGAAAGATATATGATGTGTGTTTGTATGTGTGCTCGTTCGGGGAACAAAATTAAAGGCTTAAATGTCGTCCGTATAAATATTACCCCCCAAAAAATACCACTTCGTGGCATAAAAAAGACCCCGCCAAGTCGTTCCTCCCAAAATAAATCAAGTGC
>NW_007415736.1:0-578 GCF_000475195.1 Diaphorina citri
ATATGTAATTACTCAGTTTTTCTGTTTCCGATTTCTTATTTTGTTTGCTTCTTCGTCTTCATCGTCTAAGGTAATTATTTTGTTTTCCTTTTTCTTCGTCTTCTGCTCCTTATTCGGCTGCTTCTTCTTCTTCTGCTTCTTCGTTTTCTTCTTCTTTGTCTTCTGCTTCTTCACTTTCCTTATTTATTTTTCTTCTATTATACGATCACGAAGAGTTAATTATCGACATTCGACATATTAGGAAAAGCATATTAATTACTTTTTTTGCAACTTCCATATTAGAATTACATACGTTGTTCTGCATTCTTTAATTATGTCCTAATGAAAATTAAGAGTATTGAGACATCATATTTTCGGGTATGCCTTGAATAAACCAAACTAACTTATTCCTGATTTCCTGAAGAATGAATAAGAATTTTTTAGTATGTCTTTTAGTTCCTTATTCGAACCAAGTTCATTGTACATCCTTTGATTTTGTCAATATCAAAATTGAGACATCATCTGCCTCTTGGTCTCGAGAACCTTGAAGTTAGAATTTCGCTGAAGGGTATATGACTTAATGTGGACCAAGATACCCA
>NW_007415737.1:0-578 GCF_000475195.1 Diaphorina citri
CATCTCGAAGCTCTCCAGATATTTCTCTTCTTTCTTCCTCATCGTCCACGTTTCCGCTCCATACAGCACCACACTCCACTCTCCCTCCCGTTAGGCTCTAGGGACCTCAAAACGTGTTTTGGCACTAAAAACTGACCATCGAAAATTTGACCCGATTACATTACTTTCCTTCCTATAGGATAAGGAAAGTAAAAATCGCCTCTTGTTGTTAGGTCGTACTTGTGTAAGTACTTTTCGGAGTTTTCGGGCCTATAACTCGGTACCTACTTGTGAAATGAAGAAAAGATGTAGGTAATTAGTAGAGAAACAAAGATGTGCAAAGAGGGAGTGAGTTACATGTGTAAGTACTTTTCCGAGTTTTCGGGTCTATAACTCGGTACCTACTTGTGAAATGAAGAAAAGATGTAGGTAATTAGTAGAGAAACAAAGATGTGCAAAGAGGGAGTGAGTTACAAAAAAAGAGCTACTCTTTTTAGTGAACTACTCAGTCAATGAGTCGCATCTTAAACTCTCTACGATCTGTTTTGGTCTGACTGACAAGGAGTCAGGATCTGACTCATTGCCTGAGTAGTTCTTTT
>NW_007415738.1:0-578 GCF_000475195.1 Diaphorina citri
TTTTTTGCTTTTCTCTGTAATTTGGTTTTCAATTGTTCTACTGCTTTCTACACTCAGCTGAACGTAGTGTTCTTTTTCGTAACTCTGTACAAAATTGCTAAGTTCGTCATAGCTGTTGAACAACTTCCCAAGAACTACCATGATGCCCTATACACAGGAAGATTTTGCCTTGGAAAAATAGGTATAAAAGGCTTCTTTTTGTTTAATCTAGTAAAGAAAACAACGAAAAGTCAGAACTCAGAATCAGAATTCAGAAAATCAGAATATCAAAAAATCAAAAAAAGAAAATAGGATTCTCATTTCTCTGTAGGTACCAAATTTTGTAAACAAAGCCGATACTAGCGCCACTATAGCGGATGATCCGAGAACTAATTATTGAACTGGAGCTAGCCACTGCCTAAAAGGCATTTAAAAGCCGATTCACACGATGACATCAAATGTTAAGTGCAGAGAGAGGTGTGCGTTCAGGTTTTTTCCAAGGTGGAGTACCCCAATGCGTGCCTTCAGAGAGTGACGACAGTAGGTATCATATTTATTCCAATCCAAGTGATTTTAAACCTACCTCCTACTTCTTTTAC
>NW_007415739.1:0-578 GCF_000475195.1 Diaphorina citri
GATGTATTTACAATTTTTATGACATCTCTTGATCTATCTTGTAGTATAGAGACATTAAGAGACTTTCATAAATATTTGAGTATGCAGTTTTTTATGTGGTATGCAGCATGCACATTTAATAAGAATGCACTCGAGAATGGGTCAGATGGGAGAAGATTGATAAGATGCTTCAAAGGTTTTCTTTGAACTAAAACAAAATCTTAGAGGATTTCGTTAATTTCTAAAAAATATCAGAAGATCTAAGGATAGGTTCTTGGATTTTGGATAGAGCCAATGTGAGGCGGAATGTTGGGTTGGGGTCAATTGGGCTGACATTTGGGCCCGTGCATAGAGAAGTAATACTAATAGATAGTATATATTTTCACAAGAGATCAATTACTGCAGTTGTTTTGCTTGTGAAAGTTGACATACATATCTATTTTACTATAAAATTTCTGTTAGGTACAGGGGTACACCTTACTTTCAGTTTATTTTATTCGAACTCAATGAAGGCATCTTTATTTTTTTTTCTAAGAAAGAAGTTACTTTCGCAGAAGATATGTGTCACATCATGGTGTCAAAAAACGAAGCACAGTTCC
>NW_007415740.1:0-578 GCF_000475195.1 Diaphorina citri
GCGGTAAAATGCCGCCAACCGTTGCACCGGTTTTAACCAAAAGTTTCGTGTCGCATCCTTGTCACATTTGACAGCTACCTACATACCAAATTTCAAGTCTCTAGCTCTTACCGTTCTCGAGACATTTTGTTTACAGACACACACACGGACCAATGGCTGAAACTTTGGATTTAGGCTCTAGGGACCTCAAAACGTGTTTTGACACTAAAAACTGACCATCGAAAATTTGACCCGATTACATTACTTTCCTTCCTATAGGATAAGGAAAGTAAAAAATGGTGTTTTGGATTATTATTCTGAAATCCAATTTTATCTAGTGTAAGGGAAAGTAAAAAAGCTACTTCCAATCCTAAAATCTCTCCCATCCTTCCTATAATCTTCGATCTGAATCCAAATTTACTACAGAATCCATTGCGGACACTCGGGCGGGCTCTTTGGAACAGAGAAAGTACCTAAAAAACAAATACAAACTTTCACAGCGAAATCCGAAAAAGTTCTTCCGAGAGATAAGAGAGGGTGAGAAAAACCCAAGAAGATATTATACCCAATAGGTACCTACATAGAGTCCTTCCCAAACA
>NW_007415741.1:0-578 GCF_000475195.1 Diaphorina citri
ATTATATTGAGGATAAAATTCCATACCTCGGCTGGGATTGAACCCACGCCCTCCTGTTTACCAGGCGAGCGCCTTGAATTTATAGTGGAAATGAGAAAGGCGGGGCCATATTTTGGGGGGGATGGGGGCGATCCCATGGGGCGTTTTTTGCTCCGTTACTCTGGGTGGGACTGCGAAAATCTGGAGCATGGTCTGAATCCAAGTCTGAAGTAAAATTGAACCCGTAATCCCCGGACAGTGAGTCCCCTAGAGAACCGCAAGCTCCTGGCCAGATTGTTCAATTCAAAATTCACAAATCCAATTTGTTCTATCCAAAATTCACTAATCCAATTTGTTCAATTCAAAATTCACAAATCCAATTTGTTCAATCCAAAATTCACAAATCCCATTTTTTTCAATTCAAAATTCACAATTCCAATTTGTTCAATTCAAAATTCACAAATCCCATTTGTTCAATTCAAAATTCAAATCCAATTTTAAATTTAATATGGTTAATATGGACTCATTCTTTTTCTATTTTTTGCCATCTTTTCCTTCTCTATTTTCCCCTATTCTTTCTTCAGTTACATATTTCTTTC
>NW_007415742.1:0-578 GCF_000475195.1 Diaphorina citri
ATTATTAATCCAACTATTGATTACCTCTCGATGATTCGAAATTAACAGCATTCTAAACTGTTAATCCTAACCAACGGACCGACGAAAATAATGTACTTTCTAACATAAATAATCAATCTCCAAGCATTAGACAACATAAATCCAAACAGAGAGCTCCCGACAGTAGTGACTGCAGAGTTCTAGATTAATTCAGAACTCACTCACTTCTAGATTAATCCAGAACTCTGGTTCTATAGAAGCACAGTAGGACGAGTAATCTCTCATCTGTTAGCGACCATCTGAAGAATGACTCGGCAAAAAAGATTTCGGCGCACGACCGTTCTTGCAGTCCAAACTACAAACTAGGGACTTGTAACTGTTCTAGGTATGCTCATGACTTCATGAGGAACCTTTAGGTACTTACTTGGACAAAAGTTTGTTGAAAGAACGTATAAGAAGTTTGTTTCAAGTTATGTTGATTTTCTCCCTTTTGCTTCACTATTAGGTAATTTTTATTGATATTTATTATAGAGACTAATATTAGGTAATGGTTTTGTCTAATTTTCACGTAATGTAGTAGATAATACAGACAAAATATC
>NW_007415743.1:0-578 GCF_000475195.1 Diaphorina citri
CAGGATAAAATCCGCCCCGGGCGGGAATCGAACCCGCGGCCTAGCGCTTGCAAGGCAGACGCACTACCAACTAAGCTATCTAGGCTGGCCCAAAAAATACTAATTTTCCCAAAAATTGGAAACTTTTTCAACCCGGTTGGGACCGTTCAACATTTAGCTTGGTTCCGTTCTGCATTCTCAAGTGCCACTTTCTGATGCTACCTCAATCTAGACTGCCCTCCTGTATCACTCCGCCTCTAGTATTGGAATAGCAAATTCGCTTCATCTCAAGCACAACAAGAGAGCACAATTTACCTCGCAAACATCCAATTATCAAACAGTGTACATACATATGTATTTCACACTACTTGGGAAAATTTTCAAATCCACTCCACCTCCCCTCTCTCTTCCCCTCCTTTAATTCAAGCTTTTCTCCTCCCCTCAGCTCCCTCTCCCTTTCTCTGTCTATACTAATGTCCTCTCTATTCCCCCCTAACTTAAGCTCTCATCCTCGTATCTGTTCTTGTTTTGAGTGAATATCTCAACTATCTCAGTTTCGCCGTATAATTTCAATGTAAATATTGCCACTTGAAAGTTTG
>NW_007415744.1:0-578 GCF_000475195.1 Diaphorina citri
CTCTCCTCTCTCTCTCTCTCTCTCTCTCTCTCTCTCTCTCTGAAATCCTAGATACGGACCCTGCCTGCAGGTATGATCTTACACCGATACCTACAATATCTATACACGTATAGGACATCTATAGGTACCTACACGTTCAGTACCTATCTACTATCTACCTATACAGGCACCTAGCTACCTATTCTAGGTACAAATAGATAAATAGATCATCTATTATATAGTCTATAGTTCTACGTTATAGGTACTTGGACCGAAGTTCTCAAGGTCTTGATTTATAATCTGGATTGAATAGAGTTCATGCTATTACGCGAACCAAATCTATTGTAAGCGGTTACCCATAGTAATAAATAATGTAGTTACATAGTAGTAAATATAATGTGTAATGTGTATTATGTACATAGCTACACTATAGCTTGAGATGAAAGAACTAAGGATCTATGAGAGACTTCGCCTACTTCACAGCCCTTCCGAAACAATCACGTGTAGGCAGGTTGGCTTTAGAACTTTTTACTTTCCTTATCCTATAGGAAGGAAAGTAATGTAATCGGGTCAAATTTTCGATGGTCAGTTTTTAGTGC
>NW_007415745.1:0-578 GCF_000475195.1 Diaphorina citri
TGCTCTATGACTTTGAAACATCACCAAAGTAAGCGCAACTGATCTATTGGACACACGTATTGTGCAGGGCCGGATTAGCCCCCCGCGGGGCCCGGGGCAGTTTCATAGGCGCGGGGCCCCCAGGACCTACCCCCCTCCTTACTAGAAAACACTTCTATACCTACCTTCCTACCTAACTCATTTGTATCAATCATTACCTACGGATTTCGAGTTTTCTTTATAGAAAAAACCCATAATATCTAGTGTAAGTCCTCAAAGCGCGGGGCCCCCAAAAGCGCGGGGCCCGTGGCAGTCGTCTGCCATTCTGCCTTATGGGTAATCCGGCCCTGGTATTGTGTGATTGGCTAAATAAGAAAGGCTTGCTTTCTCCTATCCTGCCCAACTCTCTTCAATTTCGGAACGATAAGAAATCTAGTCGTTCCGAGAACGAACCTTGCCTATTTAGGTTAATGGTCGCCTCGGCAAGCTAACGTGGGTTCTACGCCTTGGGCTAACATTTTAAGTTTCCTTCTCGCAACGGTTGGCTTTTTCCTATCCTGTTGTTACAATTGTTATGATTCCTTCTATTAACTTGAAGT
>NW_007415746.1:0-578 GCF_000475195.1 Diaphorina citri
AAAAAAACATGGTGAGGTTTTTTGTTTCATTTCTTTGTTCTAATTATTAACATTAGTTATTTTTGTTGTTTGTTTCAGTTGATCACTATTGGACGGAGCTTCAAACGCAAGAATTCAGTCAATTCTTAAGAGAGGAATTAAGGAAATGGAGAGAAAAAACTTCATAGTTCCTCATCAGTTCCTAGATTACTCTGATAAACCAAGGGAATCAACTTTATCTACTGAATAAAATAAAACAAAAAATAACTAGGTACCTACCAAAAAGAAATTTTCATTCCGCCAGTCTCAACAAAAGTTTTTTTTTTTTTTTTTTTTAGGAACATGAAAGAGGCTGGATGCCAAGTTGATGGATGAAGTTTTTTTTTTCCAGATATTTTTTCTTCCTTCCTGAATTTTTCTACGTTTTTACACATTTAATTTATTTTAAATGTAAATTTGATAAATTCTCAAATCTGCCTACTTTTCTTCTTTTGGCAGACTTTTGCGGTGGCATTTTTTGGAGGGGAAAAAATTATTTGGGTTTATCAAGTTATTTTAAATATTTTTTTTTTTCTTTTTTTTTTAATCTTAGTAATTAC
>NW_007415747.1:0-578 GCF_000475195.1 Diaphorina citri
TAGTGTTCGCTCAGTTTACTGTTATGTAAGAAGTTCAGATTTATTTCACATCATTCATTCAATTCATTGTTATTTTTACCTATCCAAAATGTCAGAGAGCTAGGAGTTCGAAACAAAAGTGAAAATAATTCAATTTATGTAGAAATGTATTCAGTTATTCACACACATAAGTATGTAGGTAATCGACTATCATTTTCCCCTCTCTCTCTCCCAAGAAAGTTTTCTTTTTTATACAGATTAAGTACACTCTTGCATCCAGGTTTGACTGTATTATTTGGAATATTATTTTCCCTCTCTTTCTCCTTCTTCTTTCTATTCTTGTTCCTGATTTCTTAATTCTTCTCCTTTTTCTCTCTTTTATTTTCATTCCTTATTCCTTTGGCTTTTCATTCAATATTTTATTTACTTCATGAAATTTCTGTAATGAATTTGAAGAGAATCGTGGAATTCCTTTAATCTTTAATGAATGAAACAAGGAATAATTATTCCTGAAACACGTGTGAGTGTCAAACTCAGAAAATCTCTTGATACCTAAATATTGTTTTATTTCAAGTGACATTCAGTTTTAGAAAATTACA
>NW_007415748.1:0-578 GCF_000475195.1 Diaphorina citri
CGTATTCCACAACCAAATCCGCACCACTTTTTACTCCCCGTGCAGAAAACATTGACAAACGGTACGACGCGACGTTTTTTTCATCGAGTAAAAGGTGGGGAAGGAGAGTGTATTAGATAGACGTTCATGGAATAGGGCCCTGTTTTCACAAAAAAACTGCCGCAAGAGTGCAGTGCCCTAAATCACCAAAGTATGGAAAAGTATTTACAATTCCATATTTCGATATGATTCGTCCAAATTCAAAATTCTGCTTTTCCATTGGCTATTACACTTTCTTGTAAGAT
Organism: Diaphorina citri; assembly: GCF_000475195.1. NCBI lineage: Eukaryota > Metazoa > Arthropoda > Insecta > Hemiptera > Psyllidae > Diaphorina > Diaphorina citri. Next base: position 285 of record NW_007415748.1, read on the forward strand.
ACCTACTTTTCCATACTTTGATGATTTAGGGCACAGTTCGTGGCATAGTCTGCGAAATCAATTTTGAACACACGGAATTGCCACCTTGCCGTAGCATAGATGTGTAAGTACTCAGCCTTTATGTATAGGTAGATAAATGTTCCCAACATTAGTATTATTACATTTATGATGTACCTACCTAGATATAAATAGGAATGGAAGTAAGTAGACAGATGAGTAAGTACCGAGTCAATTATCTTCAACTCAGATAGAGATGTACTCTGTGAGAAACACTTCAATAGATTTACTGATTGA
>NW_007415749.1:0-578 GCF_000475195.1 Diaphorina citri
TGAAGAAGAAGAAGAAGAAGAAGAAAAAAAAAAATAGGGTAAGTATAATTAAAGAAATAATATGGTGGGTAATTAATTTAATGAAAAAAAAAAATGTATGTAGGTAACTCTTATTAATCCCAATACAAAAAAAAAAAAATAAAATAAGTAGGTAGCTACCAGCCTTCCCCTCCTCTTCCTCTTCCTCCTCCCCCTTCCTCTTCTCCTTCTTCCTCCTTCTCAAATTAATCCCAATACAAGAAAAATAAAATAGGTAACAATAAGTATAGCTACCTATCTACATATCTCAAACATATCAAATAGGTAAGTTCCTATTATATTCCTACACTTTTATACAACGTACTTTGTTCTGACAAAATCTTACATTATAAAATCAAGATCCATTCACTCATTCACATTTTACACACTGATCGCTCTATCTCCTGAACCACAACACCTAGAAAGCTGAAATTTGGTAGGAATATTCCTTTTATGGTCTAGTAGGTGTGCAATAAGAAAGAATTTTGCGAAAATCTAAGCCGATCCTGAGATATGATCAATTTTTGATCGCTAAAATCTCCATAAGAAATACACAGAGT
>NW_007415750.1:0-578 GCF_000475195.1 Diaphorina citri
TTATTAATTAGCACATCAACCCACACCCTAATATTAGGTACCTGAATATTTGATTTGTTGCGCATAGCTACATTTTTACATACGTTCAGCATTTGGACCTTTTCCTTGAACTTTTAATGAATTTTGCTGATGGCTAGTTAAAATGAACTTAAATGTGTAGGTAGATACTTATTCAATGAATACTTTTACAATTAAGTAGTATATAATATAATTTTTTTGAGTACAGTGAAATTATTCTTAGTTGTGACTGGTACTTCTTTTTGTAATGAAAGTTACTTGGATGGATGTGTGAGACCTCAGAGGATCACAATGTAACCTAATAATAACTAATAACATTCGACTTCTTTTTGTAATGAAAGTTACTTGGATGGATGTGTGAGACCTCAGAGGATCACAATGTAACCTAATAATAACTAATAACATTCGTACCTAGAACCTAAAGAGTACCTCTACTTTCTCATAAGCTCGATGCAAATCTACCTACTATAACCATGCCTTATTTTTTTTCTATTTAGCTTTCAGAACATCTTGTAACCAAACACTAAAACCGTTTTGTAGTTTACATTTGCATTTCTGCT
>NW_007415751.1:0-578 GCF_000475195.1 Diaphorina citri
GGGGAAAAAGATAAAACTAGGCATAACATAAATCTTAGGGAAAAGTACACGTAGGTCTAGAAAAAGAAAATAATGTATGTTGAAACAAACCGGTCACAGAATACTTATTCATATCTTGCAATATTGGTTTCTCTAAATGGCTAACTCTTAGTGAGAAGGTAACAAACTTTCTGTTAGGACACAAAACATTCAAGCATTCAAGTTCAACAAAGGTATTACCTATTAAATATTTCTGATCTCCTAAATTTTTTGTATACATGCCTCAATGCAGAAACTGATTCGAAATCGAGTAAATTTAAAGAACAGTTTTATCATATACATATGAATAACAAAAGACCGAGGTTCCTGGACTTAAACCTGTACAAGATAACACATAGTGCAAATAACTTTGAACATTTTTACAAAACATACCTTCGGGTGGCTTAGGATAGCATCCATTAAAACCATCACCAATATATCCTTGAGGACAAGAACATATTGGATTGTGATTGATAACTTTGCATTCAGCATTGTAACCACAAGATCCTGGACATGGGTCTTGACATTTCTCATTGATACAAGCTTCATGACTTGGACAT
>NW_007415752.1:0-578 GCF_000475195.1 Diaphorina citri
GGATAGGCCACGAGTTAGATACGGATATAAAACAGTGGTTGAAGAATCGACGCAAGAAGGACCTAACGGCGTAATCCTACTTATGTTAAAACGGGTTTTATCTTTTTGTGTAAAACCTAAAACAGCTTTCCCAATGCGAAATGTTGTTGGGAATTTGTTGCTAAAAGAATCATCTTGATATCTTCAATATTCATCAAAGTTTTTGTAAAATTCTCCCAATATTTTTCAATGGAAAATCAAAAACTTTATTTAAAGCTGTTTTACTCAAAACTACCTAGATTTTCATCTTGAAACTCTTAAGGCCATTCTTGAACCATCAATCATTTATGATGATAATATTATTTATTATGATAGTATTTGTACAATGTGTTTTGAAACAGTACAAGTTTACAAGAGTTCATATTGAATTGCAAGATCGTGTTAACAATGCCATTGACAACAGGTTTTTCTCGAACCGCCACCATTTCATAATTAATATTTACTGTCAGCGACCGCAAATAATTTCGTCAACTCACTCAATATTGACATTGTTTATTTTATTACAATTCAATGTTTAAACGAAATATGAAAATGAAATA
>NW_007415753.1:0-578 GCF_000475195.1 Diaphorina citri
ATCATAACCATTATACATAGATTTCATTTCTATGCAGAAAACAGCATTTCTACTTGGCCAGATCGCAATGAAATAGAATAATTGAGATGGTATTTAGAAAAGCTATGGCATTCACAGAAATGTGGGAGTATAACATATACACAGCCCAAATTAATAATACCTACTATCCCAATCTTAGCAGTGCAATAGTCCTAAACCTAAACTAAAATGGACGCGGCACATAAGGGATCAGGAAGAGACCGCCTTAACATAAATCCCAATCTTAAAAACATAAGCAAGCTTGGCTTGGAACCTTAGGAAAAACGTTTGTATTACTCGGTATGATGGGTCTAAAAAAATCAACATGTTCAACTCGACTCCTAACCAAAACCATCTGTTCAAACAAGACTCAAGTCAAGTGATTAATAGTGTAATACAATTTGTTTTTATTAAAGTTTTTACTCTTGGGCAAAACTGATATACCACCCTCTTCGGTTACATCATAACAAAACGAGATCCAAATATGTACAAGTTTTCACTACCAAACAGAACTAAAGGGATCTCCAGAAACTCAAGTCGTTGGCGACAAAGATGAAAAG
>NW_007415754.1:0-578 GCF_000475195.1 Diaphorina citri
TCCTTCCTTATCCACCACTGATCCCAGGTACTTGAACTTGTCCATAACATTAAGCTCTACTCCATCCAGATGTAGCCTTTGTTCTGTGTCCATTTCAAAGTTCAACTGTACTGTTTTTGTTCTGTTGATTTTCAGTCCTCTTCTTTCCAGAGCATTTTTCCATCTCTTCTACACTCTCCTCACATAAGACGATATCATCCGCGAACATCATACACCAAGGGGCCTTTTTCTTGACATCTTCTGTGAGTACATCCTTGATCAAGTCAAACAGGTAGGGACTCAAGGCTGATCTTTGGTGCAGACCAACTTGCACGGGTATCTCATCTGTCACTCCAACACTGCTTCTTACTTTCGTCACTGCATCCTCGTACATGTCCCTTACGATTCTTACATACTTTTCTGGTGTTCCTTTCGGTCTCATGCATTTCCATATCTCTTCCCTCGGCACTCGGTCGTACGCCTTTTCCAGATCGATGAATACAAATACTAAAGATTGTTCTTTATCTCGGTGGACTTCCATCATCTGTCTTAAGGCGAAGACCGCGTCCGTTGTTCCTCTTCCCGGCATAAAACCAAAC
>NW_007415755.1:0-578 GCF_000475195.1 Diaphorina citri
TAATCTTAGGAAAGAATCACTTTACGCTGTCTGCAGGCACAGAACGACGAAGAAATTAATAGTGATTCCCATTAAGCCAAGTGGCTTAAGAACCCAAAGTTCTGATATCAAAGCTACAGGGAACGAAAATAAATCCAGTAGGAAATTAATAACTAGACAAAACTTCCTTCTACCTTACAACCCCATGGAGTGTTCTCAAAGCACCCGTCCAGCGGTGAAAGAATTGATTGATTTTGAAATGACAGAGAACCAATCTGCTAATGCCTTGGCAAGAAGCGAAACTGACGTAAATCAGCAGGGAGAGAACATAAAAAGTAACACTGTGAATAAAAAGGAGGAAATGGACGTGAATGTTAGTCAAATATTAGATATAGCCTCGCAAAAGAGTTCACAAAATAGTCTACCAAATCAGCAAAATCAGAAAAAGTCTGTCCAGTTGAATCTCGGAGGTAGAAACATCATGGTTGTGAACAATCTCAGGGCAAGTAATCCGAGGCCACTAAGCAATATCAAACCTCTCGTTCCTAGACCGCGAGTACAAGTTATCAGGAACCATCTCTCTGGTGTTAGTGAGAGGA
>NW_007415756.1:0-578 GCF_000475195.1 Diaphorina citri
GCGAGTGAACCTTTGAGAAGTCAGGATGTGACATGCCGTGGCTGAACGCTTGCCTCTGTAGCCCTCCTGAGAGGAGCAGGCCAACCATCAGCGCCCCCATACATCTTCTGTTAAAGGTGAGTCCACAACCCACCATTTAACTTTTTCTAGAAGCCACCATTCAACTTTGCTGAGAAACCTGCATGCGCTTGAAGGAATCATCCCAGTTTGCGCCATTCCCCAAAATGTTGGGACGTCAAAATGACGTCATCTCTCGAGATGGACTTCTAACCGATTAGTTCATTAATAAATGGAACTTCAACTTAACGAATGTGTAGGTCACTAGGTGGAACCAAAAATGTTCGCCTCCAAAAAGATCAACCTGATGCTAATCTAATTCAAAGGGGAAAAGGCAAAGAAGAAGAAGAAGAAGAAGAAGAAGAAGAAGAAGAAGAAGAAGAAGAAGAAGAGGAGGAGGAGGAGGAGGAGGTGGTAGAAGAAGTTAAAGAAAGAAGACTAGCGATTTCCCTGAAAATATACAGCGAGCACTCCCATTAAAGGCGAATTTCATCTCATACGTCCCTTGCAAAATTGATAAA
>NW_007415757.1:0-578 GCF_000475195.1 Diaphorina citri
GGTGTAGTGGTCAGAATATTTGTCTGGTAATCAGGAGGGTGTGGGTTCAAACCCAGCCGAAATCGCAATAATAGTAGTAAGTTAGTCACCTATTTCTGGTGTAAACGGACTTTTTAGTCTTTATTTGAGCAATTTCAAAGGATTCTAAATCTCCAACGCACTTTTGTGTGCGACTTTGATAAAGTTTTGGCCTTTTTTTTCTGGGTGGGTTCTAGATCCAGAGTTCACCGAACCGCTAGTTTTAGATTTTAGAATCTGAATATGAGATGTCCATGGCAATTGAACCAAATGTAATTGACTGGACTTTGTTGTTTTGTAGTCAATTCAGTGGCGTAGTCATGCAGTCCCCCCCTTTATTGTAGTAACTAACCATCATCTTAAGCTATAGGTATCCAACTATCCACACATAGTCGACGCCGTCGATCGATGGACGAGGTGAATCTATGTTGTCCAGGCAGTATACGGTTTCAATACGTTTGGATACGCCTTTACTTACATATGTTTATTCTTTCTCTGTTTTCAGGTTGGTATTTCCTTTGGAGAAGTTTGTCAAAATTCACCAAACGATGGGGAAGGGT
>NW_007415758.1:0-578 GCF_000475195.1 Diaphorina citri
GAACGATCCTGTCACTTGTCGATGACTATTATTAAGTTGTGGAGGGAAGAAGCCTTACTAGTGACCTCACACTTTTCACACCCAAACCTTTCTGTCATTGTACAAACTTATTAAGCAATGTGAGTACTTTACTGGTGATTGAAATCAGTGTTGGTACCTACTTGAGTGACACTTCCAGCAATATTAATTTATTAACTGAAGAGTAAAGCAACCCGAGTAGGATCACTAGGCTTGCACGCCGGAAATCACGGATCCGATTTCCGGCGGATCTATTTTTTTTATCGGCTCTGTGCTTGGAGTTCGGGGTGCACTCAGCCTCATGAGGACAATGAAGTAGCTACTTTGGTCAAGTAGCGACCAGTGGCGGCATTACCAGAGTAAAAGGATTGTTGATGAATGAGAAATTGAGGATTAATAATAAAGAGGCACTTGGAAATGTTGTGGTACCCACGAAAGTTGTGAAAAAGCTCTTTGCTTTACCACAAATAATTCATGATTGATTGATTATGTCTCCCAAAGAAAAATTCAAACATTTTTATGCTGTCACAATCATAATGCCCAAGATGATTCCTCAGCAC
>NW_007415759.1:0-578 GCF_000475195.1 Diaphorina citri
TCTAACCCCCCCCCCACACCTAACCTCCAAACCAAAACCTAACCTGAAAAAAAAATGTCTAACTGTGACGTCATATTTCTCTGTTTCAGTGCAAGGCGATGGAACGTCTGTTGCACCGTCTCTTCTGATATTGGCCGTCTCTATCTGTTGCACTCTACTTCTACATATCTTCTGATTGGAATAAAACACCGGGCATCGAACCCAGGACCTTGTGAATTGAAACCCTTCACTCTACTACATGTCTTCTGATTAGAATACAAGAGCGGTTATCGAACCCAGGACCTCGTGAATTGAAACCCCTGCTTGGCAAAGGTGTATTTTCCTATTCTCCTTTCGGGGAAATTGATTTTAAAAAAAGGTCTAATAGTGGGAATAACTGATGTAACGGCTGAGGTCTTATCGTCCCGAAAGCGAAGAGAGAAGAAAAACAGGATAGGAGAAAGCCAGCCGTTCCGAGAACAAACATTGAACATTATCGGTTCATGATAAAATCCGCCCCAGACGGGAATCGAACCCGCGGCCTAGCGCTTACAAGGCAGACGCGCTACCCTCCAGGCTAACTAGGCTGGCCCGGCAAA
>NW_007415760.1:0-578 GCF_000475195.1 Diaphorina citri
CTGTTGTTTTCGTGTTGATCCATCACCGAAATAGGAAGTATTGTGTCTGTGTACTCAACACGTTGTTTACCTATACTTCCCTTATACTTATATTTATTTTATTGTACAGGATTACAACAGGTGCATAGTACAAAGTCATACAAAGAACCAGAAATTGTTGAACAGGTTATCAGAATAGAACAATCAAGATAATTATAACTATGACTAAATTAAAGCAGATAATGATCATCTAGATACCTTTATATGTAATTAAGAGAAAAGAAGAAAAAAAAAACTACATTACCTATAAATGTTAATATAAAGAAGAGCAGAAGATTATTTACATGTAACATGACTAAGGCACTCAAGTCAATTTGTCAAAGCAATTTGAGTATTAAACAATTTAAACAAGCAGATAAATGAATGCATAACCTATACATGTTGAATGTAGAAACAATATAGGTAGTACATGTTATACCTAGGTGTTATTTTAATAAAATAAGGAAGGAGAAGGAAAATGGCTTGTATTTTTTACTTGTACTTATAGATACTTTTGGTTTGCAGATCTCAAGTGTACTTATACTTATACTTATATTTTA
>NW_007415761.1:0-578 GCF_000475195.1 Diaphorina citri
AACAATTACTTGAACAACTCCTACATTTCTATTGTTTAACATTGAATAAAGTAATGACTGGTAAACTCTTGGTCAGCATAATGGTAAATATTCTCATGGTGAATCACAAAGTAACAACACATGAAACTGAACATAAAGCCAGACAGAGTCCATCAGGTCAAACCAAATCTGACCTGTTGAATGAACAAAACAAATACAAACTTGTCCTGTATACACTAGTAAGCCAGAACTACATCGATGCTAAAGAAAACATGGATGATATTGTCAACGACTATAACAAACTCAACGAGAATGAAAACGATAGGCAGCTCATAAGAATGGAACACTTCAACGAAATAGTGAACTATCTGAAAACGAAAATCAGAGACATCAACGAACAACTGTTGTACTTGACCGAAGACAAATGGGATACTGAAAACGACATCTTGAAGCTTTACCAGCAGCATAAACAAATGAAAGCCAAACAAAAACTAGAAACCTTAGACAAAAATGTAGCCAGAAACCTCAAGGGATTGATAGAAAGAAAACGGCCTAGAGAGTTCAGGTACAAAAGAAGCCCCCTGGAGAGGAAACCGCTG
>NW_007415762.1:0-578 GCF_000475195.1 Diaphorina citri
ACAAACCGTTCTTGAGATATTTTGTATACCACCTTTTCAAAATTTCCCATTTAAACCTGTAGTACACACATACGTACAAACGTACATACATACATACATACGTACATACATACGTACAGACCATGGGCTAAAAACCACTTTTTTGGAATCAGGGGACCCCAAAACGGATATTTCCACCCACCGATTTTGAACATTTGGACCGATAAAAATCACTTTTTTGACATCAGGGGATCCCAAAACGGATATTTCCAACCATTTCCCGATTTTGAAAATTTGGACCGATTGCAATACTTTCATTATCAGGGGACCCCAAAACGGATATTTCCACCCATTTCCCGATTTTGAAAATTTGGACCGATTGCAATACTTTCATTACAGTATAGCCGCTAAACTGTAGTAATAGAAAGTAAAAAATCCTGAGTACATTCTGATTGCATATACGTCTTAGGTGATTGAATATATACATTAGAGATCTTATTTTTTTTTTAATTAGTAATTTCACGTGTTCTTTAAATTTTAAATGTTGATCCAGAAGTACTCCAAGATATCTAGTTGAAGTTACTTTAGTTAGAGTATAG
>NW_007415763.1:0-578 GCF_000475195.1 Diaphorina citri
TTTAATACAAAAACTTTCTAAAACAAACGTCTTACTAATTTTCCATAACAAATTAAAACTTGGCAAGGTACAAACAGTGTAGGTGAAATACATCTTCTTATACAAAGTGCAAAACTTATTAACTTTAAAAGATAATCAGGGTGAAACAGAAGTCACCTGACCGTCTCGTCTGTATTGTTTATGTATTTAAGCTGATATTCCTGAATATCCCTTAAAGGGTACCTAGTGTTGTTGACTTGAAGGCCAGTTTTCGAAATATAAGCATAGGAATACAGTCCCTCAGATGAAAATTACCTTTTGGGGGATGTTCAGAAATATCAGCATTTGTGTACCTTTTAGCATTTAGGTTGAAATCAATGTCAATTCAAAAGATCGGTAATTGCTAGTGAACAAATAAAGTGAAAGTATAATCTGTCTAGTGAACCAATAGATGTCCACTAAAGTCAACTTTATTCTTGAGCTGTGTACACAGAGTCCACACATAGTCGGCCGCCGACTATGTGTGGACATAGCTTTATTATTAACAGTGAAACCTCCGAATAACGGACACTCTTGGTCCCACAGGTTTTGTCCGCTAT
>NW_007415764.1:0-578 GCF_000475195.1 Diaphorina citri
AGGCATTGGAGTATGTAAGTAATGTACCTACCTATGTCTGAGTATGTCTTACTTGTACCCACTAGAGGTAGGTACATACATAGGTAGTTCTGATTTAAATATTGCTTCGGTTTTAAAAACCAGAATCTGCCAGAATATCTAGAACTCGAGTATATTAGATAAGTAAGGATAGTATTGCTGTTGGGAGTTGATTGATAGTCAGTCTAAACCAGAATCTGCCAGAATATCTAGAACTCGAGTACCTATATTAGATAAGTAAGGATAGTATTGCTGTTGGGAGTTGATTGATAGTCAGTTCTACTGCTTCTACATGCACAACACCTATAGAACATATTTTATGATGGAACTAAATTGAAAATATTCGATTGATATTTCCCTCTGCATCTTCAATTAGAATAAAATTGATGTAATTCCAATACCTAATTATCTACACATCTAATTGTAAAACGAAAAGTGCACTATGAATATCAAGGTTCTTTCTGCTGAAACGTAGATTCTCAATTATGTAAGTGACGTGTATATCAAAATTATCTGCCTAGATGTTGTAAAAGTATGTAGAGGAGGTGTAAAATATTAAA
>NW_007415765.1:0-578 GCF_000475195.1 Diaphorina citri
TCACAAGTTTAAAGAACACCGATTCCATGAGAGAATCTCACGATAAAAATCGACAAAAATCGAAGATTGATTCGAAAATTTGGACCGAGAAATCTTCTCGGTCTAAAAATATATAAAAAAAAAGAAGATTGCGTAGCTTACTTAAACATTGTAATGTATAAGGGATTAAGCACACAAAGAAAGGTTTTGATGAAGATACATTCGGGTCCAAGAACTCAAGTACCATTTTCTCTTTATTAACAGAGATGTATACTCAGCACCAAGTACCCATAAATAAGTTAAGTACCATAAATAAGTACCAATTGAGTGTCTCCGAGGTGCTGACCCTGGTAGAGAGGGTCAGTTAAGTAGGTATATCTGTCGGTACTCGTAAAGATTTTGATTTACGAGACTAGTAATCAGGTGGGACGCACTTTACACCAGGTGCTTTTATTCTTTGCACCAGGTTATTTTATACTTTGCACCAGGTTCTTTTATACTTTGCACCAGGTTCTTTTATACTTTGCACCAGGTTCTTTTATACTTTACACCAGGTTCTTTTATACTTTGCACCAGGTTTTTTTTATACTTTACACCAG
>NW_007415766.1:0-578 GCF_000475195.1 Diaphorina citri
GCTTTAACTAGGGCTGACATTTGGTTTGGGCTACAAAAATTTTACTATTATAACCAATAAAGACTCTTATTATTATTATTACTTACCTCAAGATCATGCTCTGCATTCTGATGGACAGAGGTTCGACGTTTTCCAAGGGTCCGATGAAAATTCTCCAGGTCTCCATCTGCCTTGTACTTAGTGAGAGCGGCAGTGTGCTGTTCCCAAGTGCGATACGTCTCTTCCCATGCCTACGGATCGGATGAAAGGGAGAACACATGAAATAACTGAACTGAACCCCTCTTTAGTCGCCACAATTATAGACGATTTTTAGACGCCACAATTATAGACGAGTTAGACAAGGAGTAAAATCATAAAAAAAGTAAGTCAAATGTTTTAAGAACACGGTTATCCCAGTGGTAACGCACTGGCTTGCCATGCAAAAGGGTTAGATGCACAGCATCGACAAAAATTCGCACTCATATTTCGATTGGAAATATGTACCTATTTCAATGTGTTTATTTTCTGATGCTTCCGTGTTGACCACTTAAATCAGGATTATGTAAGCCCATCTGATTTTTAACTTACCGGCAAAACAC
>NW_007415767.1:0-578 GCF_000475195.1 Diaphorina citri
AGAGAGAGAGAGAGAGAGAGAGAGAGAGAGAACTTAAAGGTTGAAAAAGAAAAATCTAATAATTGAAAACTTCGCTAAATAAGATCATTTTCAGCTGTATCTCTTTCAGCCGCGACCCCCTTGGCTTTATCTCGCGACCCCCCTGGGACTCGCTACCCCCAGGTTGGGAACCCCTGGTTCAGATGAATAGACTGCGGTCTAAATATTATCCCGAGGGTCCTTGGCCACTTGTTAACCAGGACTATCCTGTTGTGGGATTAGGGACGTGATCCTTGGGCAGTGGAGGAGCTCGGTACAGACGGTCCTGGGTTCGATTCCTTCTCTTTGTAATTTTCTTCTTCTTATTTTTCTTCAATATTATTGTAACTATTATTAGGAATTAGATTTGTAAAAGGGAGAGCCCACCCTATAAAAGTTTGACTAAGCTTAGGGGTGCTTAAATTTGTAATGTGTTTTATTTGAAAAATAAAGATTCAAATTCAAATTAAAAAAAAAAATTCACAGTCGGAAAATTGTTCCTGAGAGTGAAACATCTAATTTGATTGCTCCGCAATAATCTTAGTTTTTCACTGGAAATA
>NW_007415768.1:0-578 GCF_000475195.1 Diaphorina citri
ATTATGTGTTGTGTATTCGTTGGGGTGAAGAAACGTTTGGTATGGCGAGGAACTGCATGGGTGACTGCGTGGTCAGTATGTTTTGCGGTGACTGCGATCTTGTCACCAGTTCGTCACCGAATGTACCTATTAAAAAAGAATTATCTCCTATTAAAAAAGAAGAAGAAACTAAAGCAAAACAAACAAACCAGAAAAAAGAAAACAAAACCAGATCATAATTATCATCTTCTGGAAATCGAAGAGGTTAAGGACAGGATAGGAGAAAGCCAGCCGTGGCGTCGCGTCTTTTCGAGAGCGGAGCCTTACCAATCTGCTTAGGTCCTAAACTTTAACGTAAAGTTCGACTAGGGCGGGAATCGAACCCCCGAACTAGCGTTTACAACTTAAAAGGCAGGCGCTCCACCCCCCAAACAAACTAGGCTGTCCAATCATAAACTGTACTACAGTGTGTTCCTCAAGGAACAACCAAGTTTCCTACCACCCTGTAACAACTAGCGAAACTTCTATGTATGCTCTATTGCTCTATCTAGTGTCTAAATGTGATCCCAGAAGGACAACCAGAAAAGAGAGAGAGAGAG
>NW_007415769.1:0-331 GCF_000475195.1 Diaphorina citri
GGTACTGATTTTCTCTAATCACGATCGAATAAACTAAGGGCTAAAAAATTCCCGGAGGGACGGACCCAGCTTGTTTTTACATTTACCGATTATAGAATAGAATACTCGTATACCGTATACCTTGTTTATCCTGCCCAATAGGACTGAAAAGTCCTTTACTTAGGCTTGCCAAATATCCAAAATGTCGATTCGGGACGCGAATCCGCGAACATAATTGCCAAATCCGCAAACAAAATCGCAAAATCCGCGAACGAAATCGCCAAATCCGCGACCATAATCGCCAAATCCGCGAACAAAATCGCCGAATCCGCGAACATAATCGCGAAATCCG
>NW_007415770.1:0-578 GCF_000475195.1 Diaphorina citri
AGAATCTGTTGAAATAACAAACACACAAAATATTAACAACACCCAACATAAAGTATGTGACTGTCGAAATCAACGTGATGAAACAAGAAACAGCAGCCTTATAAATCCCTAGGGATAATGCGATAGGACTGGGGGACGATAATAAATATACGAAATCGTAAAAACAACATAAGAACAGAACAGGAAGGGAAGAAAATATGAAGATAATAAAGGTCATAAAAAAAGAACTCATTACAATGAAAGACTTTGCTTATTATCTATGTTTTCTCAGCTCTGTCAAAAATTGTAGGCACTAAAAACGTAACATCTCCGAAATTATCAGGAGGGTTACCATTCCCCTCCCCCTCATCTCTCAGGGGCTTAAAGATGTACGTTTTAAAATCCATATTTTTCTACTTATTAACTAACAATTTCAAAAGAAAATAAAAATAGGCTCTGAAAAAAATCTCGCATGACTTGATAAAGCTCTCTCCTAAAAATAAATAGTGATAATGTTTGAACTATTAAAAGTGAACTTCAAGTTTTTACTTTGACAAAGATCCATCCTGTAGGTTACAGGTAGATATTACCTAAGTAGG
>NW_007415771.1:0-578 GCF_000475195.1 Diaphorina citri
AGAACGAACATTATCCCATCAGGATAAAATCCGCCCCGGGCGGGAATCGAACCCGCGGCCTAGCGCTTACAAGGCAGGACTTTGTCATTAGAACAGCTGAAATTTCGCAATGGAAAGCTGAAATTTCGCATTGAATTTCCTCGTAATTACGCCCTAGCTCCCGTGTAGTCGAAGCAAAGATTGTTCTGCCACAAGACTTCAACGGAGAAGGTTTGAGAATATCGCCTCCTCAGATTAACCTCTCTAGAAGAATACGTGGTGCCTTATTTAGTCTGCTTAGGACCAGAAGTCCGATTCTACGATTTTGGATTCTCGTCTAGTGACGGCAACAAACTCGCCTCCTCAAATTACCCCTTTTTTTAAGGCTTTAATGGCAGGATTCTCACACTGTGAGCTCTTCCACCCAACCAACGATCGCCAACAGGATAAACCTGTCGGCGGGATAGAAGGATAGGGGAAAGAAGAGAGGGGAAAAGAGAAGACGAAGGAATAATAATGGAATAGGGTAAGTGTACCATTTATTCGCCCACCTAAAAAATGTACCATTTATTGGCCCACCTGCCCACATTTATTTTTCT
>NW_007415772.1:0-578 GCF_000475195.1 Diaphorina citri
TTAAGACTAGCTGGCACTGAGCGAAAAGTTTTTACAGTGACTATAAGGTAGAAAGTTGACTTTTATTCATTTAGGTGTAGGAAAAAGATGACCTTTTCAAAAATGATAAAGAAAAGATGCTGTTTTTACTGTTTCGTAGCTTTAAACAACGCTACATTAGACTCATGTTGTCTGTGTCGTAGCATTTGTGTCTAGTCTAAGAGGTAAAAGGAGTTGCACCCTAGTTTACTTACCTAGAATTACCTTAATCGAATACCTCCTAGAACTGCATTGGTAGTTAGTCCGATTACTTTCTTAGCTAGGTAAGTTGATGAGCCACTTATAGCTAGCTAGTTAATTATTAGTAAGTTCACTATGCCACTGGTTCAATAGAACGCTAAAGGTAAGTAGGTGCACTTACTGACTTACTCTACATCTTGAATCTAAGCTATGATAGTAAGATATGGCCAATGTTCTCATCTTAATCTAAAAACACTCTTTAGATCAAGATAATAAAATTATTCGAACCACAAATGGCTCTAACTTACAAGCTTTTGAGGGTTATGAATGGGACTTGTCTAATTTGTCACATGCCATAG
>NW_007415773.1:0-578 GCF_000475195.1 Diaphorina citri
TCCAAAATTAAAAATTAAATTAATTTTAAATTTAACACATTTTCCCAATTTTTATCACAGTTGAACAAACCATTGAGAGTTGTAGTGGCACAAACAAACAATAGGAAAATTACTTTGTTTGCTAGTAACTCATCTAGTCAATATCTTCATCAGTTCAAATAAAGGTTAACTTACCACTTTTTATTTAACTCAAATATAGAGGAAAACTATATGGACTGAACAAAATGGGAAGGAATTTAAGCATTTCTTGATTCACTGTAGCACAAATCTGAAATGCAGGAGTGTGGAGTGTTGTTAACTTTCTCTTCACAGATGCATTTTGGCTCTCAAGGGTAAGGAACAACTTTTAGATCTTAGCTACAACTGCATTTAACGTAGATCAAAGCACAACTTTCTAAAACTAGTATTTTGTCCTTAAAAAAATGAAAGTTTTCAATAATGATGATGAACAGGTTTTTGTATAGCGGTCACATGTAACTGCACAATATCCACTTCAGCTTGGGCTTGATGAACATAGAGTCTTGATGATCGCTGATTGTAGACGGCGGGGGTGTGTTGAATTCAGAAGCAGGTCATTG
>NW_007415774.1:0-578 GCF_000475195.1 Diaphorina citri
GGTGTTACTTCAAAAGAGACAGTTTGAGGTATTTGGTGATTTCGGTATAACAGGTAAACGAAAGCCAACGGGTCAACCTCAGAAGCCGAAAAACCTTGGACCATCAGTGGCTAAAAAATAAATAAATTGAACGTATAATGTTCGTTCCGGAACGGCTGGCTTTCTCCTATCCTGTCTTCCTTCTCTCTTCGACTTCAGGACGATAAGACCATAGCAGTTACAGTTCCCTCTACTTGGAATCTTAATTATTTGTTAAAAGTTTATATGAACATTATTTCTTGACATTATTTGTAATGTTCGTTCCGGAACGGCTGGCTTTTTCCTATCCTGTCTTCCTTCTCTCTTCGATTTCAGGACGATAAGACCATAGCAGTTACAGTTCCCTCTACTTGGAATCTTAATTATTTGTTAAAAGTTTATATGGACATTATTTCTTAGCGTTATATTTTTTGGATAACTACTTAGTTTCCTTGATAAAGTCTACAAAGTAGGTGAAACTCAAATCGGAAGAAAGCGTTATATTTTTTGGATAACTACTTAGTTTCCTTGATAAAGTCTACAAAGTAGGTGAAACTCAA
>NW_007415775.1:0-578 GCF_000475195.1 Diaphorina citri
AGGTACATAGGTATTCTTTAACCACGATCGAATAAACTACGGCCTAAAAAAATCCCGGAGGGACGGACCCAGCTTGTTACATAAGATAATAATAATAATAGTGCTTATTTACACTGCTCGCATAGGACTGAAAAGTCCCTTTACTCCAGCAGTAGGCTACTACCCTTGACCACTACACCACCGAGGTAGGTATTCCATACCTCGGCTGGGATTGAACCCACGCCCTCCTGTTTACCAGGCGAGCGCCTTGACCACTACACCACCGAGGTAGGTATTCCATACCTCGGCTGGGATTGAACCCACGCCCTCCTGTTTACCAGGCGAGCGCCTTGAGTTTGGATAAGTCCTCAAAAAGTAAAATAAAACAATGAGGTTAGACACGGTTAGCCCAGTGGCAACGCGGTTGCTTGCCACGCAGAAGGTTCCGGGTTCGAATCCCACCATCGACAAAAATTTGCTTTCGTTTTCCGATTGCAAATATTTCAACGTTTTACTTTCTCGTGTTCTCGTGTTGACCCAGCACCTAAATGGGGAGTATTGTGTCTCTTCTCGCCGATCTGATGAGAGGCATACTACGG
>NW_007415776.1:0-578 GCF_000475195.1 Diaphorina citri
CACCTGAAAGAGAATAGAGCAATCCAATAAATGCTTAAAAAAAAAAAATCGATGGGACAAAAAAGGTTCTTTTTTCCCCTGAAACCGAAGAGAGAAGGAGGACAGGATAGGAGAAAGCCAGCCGTTCCGAGAACGAACCGCGTCTGTTTGGTATAATATAGCACACCGGCCGGGAATCGAACCCGTGACCTAGCGTTTACAAGGAATATGTACTTGTTAACTTGTTATGTGGTTTCCATGGTAACATAACCTCGACTATAAGATCATTATAAACCTGTCCAATATACGTATACGAGGGGTTGAACTCAGAAGAAGAGTGATTGGGTTATGTTCTCATCTACTCGACTATAAGATCATTATAAACCTGTCCAATATACGTATACGAGGGGTTGAACTCAGAAGAAGAGTGATTGGGTTATGTTCTCATCTGTTGTATAATATACAGAGTCAAAGCCAAGTCAATATCCATTATTATTATTTTTTAGTCTACTTTTTTGGTCAAATGGGTAAAAAAATATAAATTCAATACAAAAATGTTTTGTTTAATTGTGAACAAAATAATTTAATTTAAAAATAAA
>NW_007415777.1:0-578 GCF_000475195.1 Diaphorina citri
TTTTTTTTTTTTTTTTTTTTTTTTTTTTTTTTTCAAGAAACTTTTTGAACGATTTCACAAGATTTCTGCCTGATGATGATGGTTGATCTTGAAACCAAATATTATCTTAAGTAAACTATTTAGTTACCTATCAGCCTACAGGTGTTTTTTTTTTTGTAATGGATGGAGCCACCTTTAAAATGGGGTACGGTGGGTAATAACTTTGAAAACTTAAATGTGACAGTTCAAGATCAATAAAAAATCAGACGTAATCGAAAATAATTCAGACCCCAACATCAGATTAAAAGGAAGTTCATTTAAAAGATCTCCTGGTAACACAAATGATACTGATTGTAATCTATCAGTGTTATTAATTTATAGGTAGGTATTTCAATCTTGATTATAACAAACAAACTTTCTTCTTTTGAGGATTTTCTAGCGTTAAAACCATCAATTCGATGTCCCACAGCTTCGGAACAACTAGGAGATGATATTAGAAAACATAAAATCAAATCCGAGTGTTCGCCTTTTCATTAGGTAACATTTATTGACTTTTGTACCAAGTCCTTTGCCGCTTGCACCCCCTGAACATAATGGTC
>NW_007415778.1:0-578 GCF_000475195.1 Diaphorina citri
TCTATTGTCTCCTCTCTTTTTCTTTCTCCTCTTCTTAATTTTCTCTCCCCGCTCTTTCTTTGTCATCTCTTCCCCTTTGATTCCCTCTTTTCTTCTTCCCTTTTTCAATACAAATCTCCTTCCATTATACACTCATCTCTGCCTCTTCTTCTTCTTTCCCTGCCCCACTCTTTCTTTCCCTTCTCCCATTTTTTTGTTTTCTCTCTTCTTCTTTTCCTCTTTCACTTCCTACCTTTCCCCACTCTTCTCACGAGGAATAATGTCATATTTTCTTTTGTTTTGAGAAGCATTTCCAGTGTTTTGTGCTGTTTTTGTTCTTTCACTTCAAGCGCCTCCGTTCTTCCGCCTAGTTTTCAGCATTATCTGCCTACTTTCCGCTCCTTTTCATCGTTTCTTCTTCTTCTGCGTTGTTCTTTCCTTATTCCTCTAGTTTCATTAGAATGGTATATCTTTTGTTTCCGCTACCTAGTAGTTTAGCATGAGTAATTTTTTCTTATACCTATTATTATCTTTTCTTCATTTTTATTACAATTCAGGTTCGATATAATATCTTTTGTTTCCACTGGTATTTGAATTAT
>NW_007415779.1:0-578 GCF_000475195.1 Diaphorina citri
GGGGGGGGGGGGGGGTGGTTGTCCGCCCCCTCACCCCCCCTCTCGGTCAAGTTTTCTCCTGAATTGTAGGCCAGGCTCCAAAAATTTGGAGTCGTATCCTCGATACGCTCTGGCCCCGGTTCATTCTCGGAACGGCTGGCTTTCTCCTATCCTCTCTTCCTTCTCTCTTCGATTTCGGGGACGATAAGACGTTAGGAGTTACAGTTCCCTCTGTCAAACCTCTTAAAATAATAAAAACTGACGGAATATCTGTCCGTGTGTGGCAGGGCATCACCCGTAGACTCAAACCACGTTTAGCCTTCAGATTTCTTGTACTATCGGAGCACACTGAACCCTGACCCACGAAATATTATGAAGGTTTTAATATCAAGAGGCGCTCCACATAACTCTAAAGTCTAAATTAGGCAATAGGCACTATATAGCCTTTACAGGGCCGTATCCAGGATTTTGTCAAAGGGGGGAGGCCGAGAGTCCAAATAGTGATGTACTACCGAGGGGGTGTGGGGTGTATAACCCAAAATTCCGTAGTCTGGCCTATAGTAACGGAGAAAATCAAGCCCGAGGGGGGGGGGAACCTC
>NW_007415780.1:0-578 GCF_000475195.1 Diaphorina citri
TTGTACCTTTGAAGAGGCACCACCGTGGATAGCAGGGGTAAAAAACTGTCAAATGTGTGACGATAGCTCCTGTCTGTTGTGTAAAATCTTATATGAAAATAAATTAAGAATCCCTAACAGCTCCGTTTTCTCCGTCAAGAGGTTAATATAAAGTCCAAGGCAACATGGCCCTCAAGACGGCTGACTCCAAATCGAATCTCAATTACGGCTGTTCAAAATTTCCAACCCATATATCATTGTATACCATTCTCTATACATTTTTATAATAGTCATGTTTCATATTCTAATGACAAATGTTCATTTTTTTCTGTTCATTGTTTGTTCTCGGATAGATGGGCAGTGTGTGCCGTTCTCGTATGAATGTGAAAATAAATATAATATAATACGTCATAATATTTCAGTCAAGTGGTGAAATACTCTGGATGCAAAAGTATTGCAAGTCTCGTAAGCGGAGATAAAGGGGAAAACGAAAACTTCAGAAAGAGCATCATGGAGAGCTACCAACCAAGCTACTGATTGAAGTGATTGAGCAATATGATAAATTAATAATAATGTTTTTTTTTTTTTTTTTTTTTTAA
>NW_007415781.1:0-578 GCF_000475195.1 Diaphorina citri
AGTCACATAGTAAATTTCCCATGAAAAACATGAATACAGTCTTTGTTCTTATAAGTTCTGCGAATGCGTTAATATTAACCCATGAGAGCCGAGGCCTACATTAAAGTCACACCAAACTTGACCAAACCCCTCACTCTTTTTCGCTAATATCTCAGTCGCTCTACGTCAGAGTGCTTCGGGGACCTGTCTGTTAGTTAGAAAACTAAATTTCCTACTATTTTCAATATTATTTGATTTATTTACTCCGTACCGGTCCGGAGTTAGAAGCGGTTAAATTTCAGCAAAATCCAATGGAGAAAAAAAAAGTTTGACTCTTATGGGTTAATTAGAATTCAAAGTAAAAAGCCAAAAGGTACATTAGGTATCTATAAATAGGTAAGTCATCCTACTTGTCCCATACTCACAATTTATCAATCTCGTGGGTTCATGTGGGAAGATATCTTCAATCAACTCAAAGTATTCAATCCTAATGACAAGGTATAGGAAATGTTTCCAGTATAAGATTATTTTCACTCCTACACACAAAAATAGGTAAACGTATTTTTCTATAGTTTTCCACATAGGTTCTTAGCGAAAAT
>NW_007415782.1:0-578 GCF_000475195.1 Diaphorina citri
GTGATTCCTATTACCTACGTAACTACGGGTAGATAGGTAGGTAAGTACATAGGTATGTAGATAAGCGGCTCAATAAGTAATAGAGCACATGGATAGGTTTGGTAGAACACAATTCTCAACTGTACCAAGTTAGGTAATAGGTAGAGGTACACTGAGAAATTAGTGATAGAGTGCCACAAGTTAGGGTGGAAGAACTCTATTGTTGGGTTACTTCCCCTGATTTAGGTTGTTGGAAAGCTGTATTAAAGTGTTGAACTTCCTGATATACCTACATCTCTATACTAGAGTTCTGGAATTAAATCACTCGATCAGTTCTGCAGTTCACTGAACGCATTTCTTTATCCCTTGCCTGTGTTCCTATTGAATGGTGTATTATCAAAGTACACTGTAATGGAATGATATCTACCCGTACTGATAAAATAGATATCTAGGTACATGTGGTGTGTGTCAGTTAGAGTCTGATACATAGTGTAAGATAACTATTTCAGTTTTGTTCTTATGCAAATGATCCTCGCATCACGAGTAGTATCCTAATATATCTAATTGACTAGCAAGGTCAGGATGGCGTATGCCTTGAT
>NW_007415783.1:0-578 GCF_000475195.1 Diaphorina citri
CCTCTGAACTTAGAGCTACCTCTGCATTTTAGAAGAGAGAGTTTATCAAAAATAGACCTTTACCTGAATTGCGACAATCTAAGGATTTCCTGCAATCTGATCGGTTCCTTCATTTTGGGTTGATGACTCATTGCTGTTACATTGATCTGGATGGACTATAATCTAAGCATCCGCGATCTTGAGGTGCAATTGACCAGTCCAACTTAACCCTCCTGAGGAGATGGACCTAAAAGATACCTATATCAATCTGCACTAACTCTTCCTTCTTATTCTTTGCACTTAAGTGTTCCAATAGGGTAGCCAACTTGTCACTTTGTTAATTACATTAGGTAGATCCAGTATCACACTAATCTTTTTCGAGGCTGAAATTTAGTTTTCGTGCAAAATATTGTAGAATTGGATGATATTCCTAATAATACCTATATCTATTTGATCGTTCAACAAAAGCACTTACTTATGCAAAAAATCTGGTGTGAACATCACACGACATTCCTTATCCTATTGAATGATGCTTATTTGAGTGTTCTTTTACTCTAACTTTTACAATATCTCTAACCGTTTTCTCGCTATAGCTGAAA
>NW_007415784.1:0-577 GCF_000475195.1 Diaphorina citri
TATGACATATAAATGCGCATAGCGACCGGTGCCAGCATGGTAGGTAAACATTGGTTGTTAGGATTATTGAGATATTGGAAAATCCTACAATGCTGCAGTGAGCACCAAAGTTGTGATATAATAACACAAAGAAACTGCATTTATTATTATTATTTTATTTTTTTTTTTTTTTAAAAAAGACATGGAGACATGTTCAGTGTTCAGCAACCACTAATTAATGTCCTCCAGGGTCCTGTGATTACTAGGCGGAGCGCTACGGCCCTCCTTAATCTTTCAGAAGCAGCTCAATAACTTTCAAAGTCTGGCACCAGTGAGCTGTGAGTGCAAAACAGTTTGTAGCAGGTTGTAGAGTGGAGAATATCAATGAACTCTGTAACCACCACCTGTAAGGAAGCACCCAAGTAGGTAATATATCAATGTAATATCTATGTAGGTAATACCTATCTCCTACCCAAGTACTTACCTAGTTGAATAAAGTAAGGAGGGGTACTCTAAACTTTATCTCCTATCCTGTCTTCCTTCTCTCTTCGATTTCGGGACGATAAGACCATAGCAGTTACAGTTCCCTCTGTCAAAC
>NW_007415785.1:0-577 GCF_000475195.1 Diaphorina citri
ATGGAGCAGTTGCAAATGGGTAAAAATTATTAATAAATGGTCGATTCCTATGTAAAAAGTTGTGAAAAATCCAAATCTAAGGTCAAAACTCCGAAATGATAACTGTAAAAGGTCGAAAATTCAATTTTTATTTTCCGTCAGAGTCCTGAACTCTGACGTCAGACTTCAGGAGATGCAGAAACGTATGCGCACAAACATGAATTGCGCAAAAATACATGCGCACAAACAGATTAATGTGTTGCCTGCGAGGGAGCTTTGCTCGGGACATTTGATGTGACGTCATCGCTTACGAGAGCGTACGCCGTGACGTCAAAGTTCACGATTTACCGGAATTTTTTAAATCGATTTATCTCGGGATCTAGAAGTCGTAGGAGAAAAAGAAAAATTCCGTTGGTCCTCATTTTTCCTGCTCTTTGACTTTGAAACATCACCCAAGTAAGCGCAACTGATCTATTGAAAATGAGCTCATACCTGTCCACAAGCTAGACCCATGCCCCGTTCCCCCATACCATGAGGACAGGATAGATTTAGTTCCAAAGCATCAGCTCCGGCCTTTTCAGTTTTCTTACTCAGTTCC
>NW_007415786.1:0-577 GCF_000475195.1 Diaphorina citri
CGAATCACCGGCAATCCATGTGTGTAGGACGCTACTGTATGAGGGCGCCAAGTTGAAGATATATGACCCCAAGGTAAGGAAGATATAAAATTTATATTATTTAATATGTTGTGTTGTTGTTAGCTTATGTCAAGAATTGACCATTAGGCCATTTTTTTGCGCGCATCCCAATATGTTCCTCCAATGTCTGTGCTGGCTTCCAAGGCAGGATAAGAAAAAAGGTGAACAGAGTTCATAAGATGATTTAAGGAACAGAGAGGACAGTCAGGAGAGTCTAAGAAAGACATATGACCCCAAGGTAGCTAAGTTTCCGTAAAGCCGGGTCTTTCGACAGATCGTTGCTCGTGTACGCGATATTATAAAAAATTCAGATCAAAATGAGTGAAATTTATGCATTTCTTCCCCCCATAGGTAGAGCCAAGTCAGATTATTCAGGACCTGAAGGAACTAGATCCTGAGTTACTGGATCACAATGCTGTTAGTATATTGGATGATCCATATGATACTGTGAAGAACACGCACGCTATAGTTGTGTGTACTGAGTGGGATGAATTTGTGGTAAGTCCCAACGTACTTC
>NW_007415787.1:0-577 GCF_000475195.1 Diaphorina citri
AAAAAAAAGTTTCTTATTAGAAAATAAGAAGCTGGGCCCGTCCCTCCGGGAATCTTTTAGCCCGTAGTTTATTCGATCGTGATTAAGGGAAATCAGTACCTATGTACCTATTACCACCATTTTCGTGTTCCTGGTAAAAAGACCTTTAATTTAATATATATACGTAGGTCGACCAGATTTGGATAAGTCCTTCTATGGGGTCAGACACACAGACGACACCGAAGCGAATACAATAGCCCGTCCCTTATACCTTTTTTTATTACTATCTTAATAATAAAGGAAGGACGGGCTAAAAAGTGCCTAACGTTGAACAAACAAATTTGGGATCAAAAGGGATGAGACAAAGAATAGTCTGGAGTGAAAGGTCTAGTCTGGAGTTTTGTTTTCGTGTGTGTGTATTTTTATGATGGTCATTTAAAATTATCACCTGGAAAAATGTAGGTAAGTTGAAACTACCCAGTTGTAGTTTCCTATAGTACCTAGCAGGTATATACCTACTACTTATACAGTGTGTCCACTTTTAATGTGCGCCATAGGAAAAATACATGTAAAAACAGTTTTTCTTGTCTCAAAAGTC
>NW_007415788.1:0-577 GCF_000475195.1 Diaphorina citri
CGTTCTTGCGACCGGAACCGGCTGAAGTGTCATCGATAATCCTCCACCTGTGAGAATAGGATATGTTTGGTTAGGATATAAAGTTAGCGAGGCATTATTTAAGCATACAAGGATGTTCATCATAAATGAGTGTCGCATACTCAAATGTTTTTCAGCTTATCACATATTTTAGGAATTGACTTGTACTCCAACCTCTTGATCCGAAGCGCTTAAGGTTAGTTAAACCAAATACGTTGGTAGTGTTGGTACTTAGCACACGATGTCGATCAGACGTCGAAACGGAGTATGGCAGTATTTGATGATTGATTTTCAAGTGCATACATACACAGAGTACATTTACGCACATTAGTCCTCAGAGGTAGTGACGAAATACAAAGCATCATATCGCTTTGGTCAATGTGTAAACACAACTTGAATCTAATCATAGGACAAAAGTATGATTTTTAACTAGAGGTCTATCTGTAACTCTGAAAGATTACTTAGTCCCTAAAATTTTGTAACTTAGTCAGCTCCCATGGCGTAGTGGTCACTGCACTCGCCTTGCACGCGGGAGACCCGGGTTCGATTCCCGGCGGGG
>NW_007415789.1:0-577 GCF_000475195.1 Diaphorina citri
TTAATTGTGAAACAATTGGAACATCTTTCTGTGACGGTGATAGTTGTTTAGCGTCAGTAATGAAATTCCAAAATAACTATACTGTAAAAATTGAACTTCAAAGTATTGAGAAATTTCCAAAGTAACAGTTTTTCAAAAACCACTTATTTTGCCAAATCTTTGAAAGGTTTTACGTAATTTGTTTAACAAAGCTTCTACAAATGTCACTTCTTAACCAACACAAAGAACTTTGAAATTTTAGAAAAAACTTTGGCTGTGGCGCAACATCATGTGCTTTTTGTCCATGTAAATGACCTTTGGACGTGAATTCTAATTTTTGATTCTTAATTGCGACTACACCGAACCTGAGGCCAGTTTTCTGTTTCCCTACAGCTTTTCTAATGGAATCGTTTGACTTTCCAGAAAGAAGGGCCTATGTTATTTTTGCTACAATTGGTATGAGTAGGGCCATCGGTTATAATAAATGCCCTATTTCGGCTATGTCATTGCGACCTGTAGCTTAGATCTTTTGTGACTTCATTTGCTTTATTTTTGCTACTAACTAACACTAGCTTCTACCTGGGACTTTATTTTTAAT
>NW_007415790.1:0-577 GCF_000475195.1 Diaphorina citri
AGAGAGCAAAGAAGAGCTAGGGGGAGAGAGGTAGAGACTGTAGAGAGGGTTAAAGAGAAGGAGAGTGAGTGAGGAAAGCGAAAAGGAGTGAGAGAGAGGGTAGAGAGAAAGACAATAAGAGAAAAAAAGAGAATAGGATGATAGAGAGAGAGAGAGAGAGAGAGTCATAGTAATAGAGAGAAAAGAGTGAAGGAGGGGGACAGAGAGAGGGTGTGTGTGGGAGAGAGAGAGTGGAAGAGAGAAAGAGAGACAGAGAGATGGTGTGTGAGGGAGAGAGAGAGAGGGTGTATGAGACAGTGTGGGAGAGAGAGAAATAGAGAAGGTGAGGGAGTGGGAAGAGAGAGAGAGGGTGTGTGTGAGAGAGAGAGCTAATGAAAAAAAACCGCTCTAACAAAGGCATTCAGATTTTTCCCCCTTTTCGAAACCTCATAAGCTACGCCAGTCGCTATTGTCTCTCTTGACTATAAAAATATCTCTTGTATGAGATCCACCTCTTGCTACTATACTTTGTTTTTAATAGCAGTAGAAAAACCTTTAGACAGATAATAGAGAGAGGCGACAGAGAGGGAGAGAGAGG
>NW_007415791.1:0-577 GCF_000475195.1 Diaphorina citri
ATTTTTTAAAAAAAAAAAAAAAAAAAAAAAAAAAAAAAAATCTGTGATTAGGTCGGCTTAAACATCCTGATCCCGACGATCATTTGGGATTGAAGATTATCTCTTTAGAATCACTGTGGATCATGGATTCGTAGGATCTTAACCCTTCCTTTGGGGGATATTTGCCCCTATACCTATCTAAGCCTTGGAGTGGGCTTTTTGTGTACAGCTGGGTCTCAAAGATCGATTGCGATTACCATAGCATAGAACATTCATATGATAAGCATCCCCTGAGCTTAATTAGACAGCAGTAGCACCTCATAAAGATGTTTGAAATTTTTACCTTGCCACTGATGTAGGCGAGTAGGCTGTCGATTTATGTTTTGCTGATGTCGGATTTGGGCGGTTCATTTGTCTAATATTGCAATTTTGGGAATGTGTCTTAATCGATGAGAACTGTCTTTTTTCAAGCTTGTTCAATTGGCACCTTCTGTAGATTTTGCTAAATTTTACCTTTTTCACCTGAACCGTTTTCTAGGTATTTGCTTTTACAACTAATAGGTATTAAGAGAGGACAATCCGATATTTCCTTCAAAGA
>NW_007415792.1:0-577 GCF_000475195.1 Diaphorina citri
ATAAGGACGAAACACGTCTCTTGGGCTGCTTAGTGATTTGGTCTGGTTTCGTTGTATAACTCATGTAGTGATTTACAGTATAAAAAAAATACATAATTATATAGGTACATACTGTTACAATCCTACAGTTCATAAAAAACTTTCAATATCGCGTATGTTTTGTAAACTCGTGACTGTATTGTACAATATATGAGAATGTTTCACACATAACTTTCTGTGCTGATTGGAACCAGCTAAACGGAAATCAATTAAACACAAGGGCTATTTTTTTTTCTTTGCTCCTGAGCAATCTTTTAGTCAACGCGCTTTGTCCGATTTTGCTGAGCCTTGGAACACTTTTTCAGCACACAAAGATTTTTTCAAGTAGAAAATAATAGAAGAAGAGCCCAAGCGTTTCGAAAATTGTACAATATTATGAGAAATTACATCCTGCTTTAACAACACATAGAGGTATACGATTAAATTTGTTCAATTAGATAGAATGTTTATCTCAGGACACAAAAAAAGATTTCTTAGAATAAAATTTCATTACTAAACAAACAAAATGTCAAACAGGATTTCAGGAATTTCCAATAAT
>NW_007415793.1:0-577 GCF_000475195.1 Diaphorina citri
ACCTCGTCGTCCTGATAAGAACAACAAAGGGTAAAGAAAGAAAGCTGGAGTAACAGAAATACAAAGACTGAAGAAAGCTGGTAACAGAAATACAAAGACTGAAGAAAGCTGGTAACAGAAATACAAAGACTGAAGAAAGCTGGTGTACTTTTCCCGCCAGAGTCAACGTTGTTACTATCATGTATTTTTATTATGTGTCCTAGATATACTATAATAAGGACCCAAAGAACAAAAAGCCAACATAAAAGCATACAACATGTCATATCATGAACATCATCATATCCAGGATTCCAGGGATAGGTAAGTGGGAAATGGAACCTCAAGTTTGTAATGTGAGGTATGTAGTTTTTTTCCAAGAAGCTTGATAGAGGGAACTGTGCAACTTCGCCTTCAGGACGATAATACCTTAGCAGTTACAGCTCCCTGTACCAAAACTAAAAGAGGCCTCTTTAATTTTTGCACGAATTCTCCGAAAAGTGTTGTGGAAGCAAATTCTCTCTTTGTGAAATTTCAGCAAACAAAGGGAGTACCTACGTAGGTAATCAACGAGCAAAAACATTAGGGCAAAGGAACTTGG
>NW_007415794.1:0-577 GCF_000475195.1 Diaphorina citri
ACCTTTTGATCTATTTTTCTTTCCTTTTCCTTAGATTCTTTGCGCTCCATCTCTCTTAATTAAAAACCTAATCCTTTCCGAGTATTTAGGAGACACTATTCCTTTCTACTGAAAGCTTGACGAAAACTTTGGGGAGAAATGGAGCTCTGTGCTCTTAACCTATTGACATCACCAGGTTAACCAATAATGTTACAGTCCATTATTGCTGATATACCTCCCACTTCTGATCCACCGAGCTGTCTAAGGGTTAAGAAAAGTAATAATGAGGTACTTAAACCATTGTCATTGTCAAGAGAGGAGTTATAACTATAGAACTTGGGTTTTTATTACCTTATTATTATGTGAGCAAAATCAGTACAATTATTCCAGCCAGGGGCCATGGTTGGGAGGATAGAAGTCCATATACTGACTTATATTTATAATATGGTTTTGTTTGTAACAAGGTGAATAATGCCTACGACGTATGTGTTTGTGCAATTTAAAACTCGTTCAATTACTCAGGAAATTCTCCATATTCATGTAAAACTGTGAGCCTTGAACTTTCCCTACAATCCACATTCTTGTTAGGTAAGTAAGT